>NC_142688.1:44299772-44602803 GCF_056320005.1 Nelumbo lutea
TATGCAGATCGTTTTACGGGCTTGTTTGTTTCTTTCTTCTGGATTATATGCCTGCTACTCGGCATGTGTGCCTGTGTGTGTTTGTTTGAGAAACGAACACCCCATTTCTTCAAACTTCAAAGCATTTACTGTTTGCGTATTAGAATCTAAGTTATGATTTTCACTTTGATGCATGACTCAAATGTTCATTCATGTTGACAGGATGTACGCTTCTGCAAAACCTAATAGACTGAAACTCCCTGCATACTAGGCTAGATCTCTATGCTTCTAGTGTTTATAAACAGTATCTCTATTCTTCTAGCCTGCTTGTGTTTATCAGCTTTTCTTATTTACCCAGTTATCACCAAACCATGGTAAAAGCTAGACTGAATTCTCTCTCCCAGGCATACACATGTCATCTTAGTTCTTACACTCAACTAGCCAGTGAGAAAACACACCACTACCTCTGATCTATGATGCCAGCAATTGAAGGAAAGGTCACCAGGTGAAAGAACATTGATGATGACCAGACGATACCAAGGATGTGATGTTGATTAAACTGTTGGTGGGTAAGCTTTTATTGTCCTTAAACATGATATTTGATGCATTTGATTTTCTTTGCATATTTAGTTTATTCCTGTCCAGATTTTGAATTTTGATTGTTAGTGCATCTTAATTTACTGCTTTTCACTCTCAGACGTTAAACTTGTTTTTTTTTTTCATTTTAGATACGAGATGTTGAGCTTCCAATGAAAAGGTGTGAAGATGACCATGGGATATGGAAACGTAACTGTTGAATTTATTTTGTCTTTGTTTTATTATGAGATGATGACTGGGGAGCATTAAAGCCTCCAAAGCTGGCGGGACATGTGGAGGAGTCAATGAATGAAAAAGATGCCACAGATAGATTTTAACGATAAAACAAGCGAGTTTCTCGCTTATCAGATTCTGGGTTTCCTCCATGTTCATCTCATGACGACTCATAGACTCATGAACCATGTGTATGTGTACTCTGTCTCTGATGATAATGCCATCCCAACTCTGTAAGAGAGAGAGAGAGAGAGAGAGAGAGATAACGAGGCTTGTAAGATGTCGAAGGCTATCAGTTTTCTCTCACAGAGTCACAGTACAGATGTAGCTTTTGAAAAACCAACATCAACAGTTGAATACATCGGTTTGTGGACAGAGAAAGAGAGAGAGAGAGAGACTTCTTAACTTGTGGGTTTTCTTTCTTCTTTTCCCTGTTTGAATCAATAAATGACGAAGATCTGACGTTTATCGGAAAATGAGGCAAAGTCACAGAACACAGAATTCAGTATCATCCATGACAACTTCATCTTCGTGAAGAAGACTATTACCCTTTCTCTGGACAACATTTCCATATAAAACTATGCATCTTTTCTCGATTGAAGACCATATATGCATGAATTTAGCTTATTTATTACAGAAAGAGAAAGAGAGAGAGAGAGAGAGAGAGTCAAATATCCGTGTGATGCACGTATATTTTTCAATTGTTCGTGTTGAGAACAGCTCTTTCGCTACCCATCAACCATTCTAACTCCTTCCATGATCCAAAATAGATTACTGAGTTACCCATCAACCTTCTTTCTTCTTTTCTTCTTCTTCTTCCTCTTTTTTGGCTGAAGTTGTACAAGTCAACCGGTAATTGACCTAAAAAAATAAAGGCCAGAGAGCATTGGCTGACATAAGTGTTCTAGAATAGACCCAAGATCCATTATCAATATGGGCCCCTACCCACATGTGACAAGCCAACTAATTGATCCTAACCTTTCATCTGGTGGGCCCCCATTTGCTTTATTCATTAAGCTGTCGCACTTGATCTGACCTTGTATGTACCCATGACCTACGTATGTATGTGTTTCTTTTACTGTAGAAAAAACTTGAGTTGCTTTTGGAAGTGTGTCTCCCTTGGAAACATGTTAAAAGAATAGAAGTGAATGCCGTGATGAGTACTAGGCTTTTATTGGGACTACGTGACGCCTCTTTCCTTGATGCCATGCTAATTTACTGCACACAGCTATATCTATTTGATATTCATGTCGTCATTTCGACTTGTACCTGCAGTGAGAGGATGAGCTATAGAGCAGGATCAACTCCACCTGTGAGAGGTTTTTTCTTTTATTTATTTTTCCTTCTGTAATTCTCTAACTCCTTCCATGATCCAAAATAGATTAGCTTAAATCTGCTGAAATGGTGGAAAGAAGAGATTTTTGCCATAATGAATGATTCCCATTTCAGTGATTTCAAAAGGGTTTTCAAATTCGGTGGAAAAGTGGAAAATACCCAATCGTCAATCACTGATTATTTCTAGGAATCAAATGAAATAATCCCACTAATTTTGATGAGAGAGACATTATATACTTAAAAAGGTAAATCAAGAACTGAAAGTTTTTGTTTTTTGTATTGAAGTCTTCAATATGTGTTCTCCCTTAATCTTTATTTTTTGTAAAGTTATAGCAGTTCTTTAGTTTCAGAAAACCCATTCCCTTAATCATTATAGATTTGAAATTAGAGAGCATTGAGATAAGTCGGTTTAATTTATGATCATGAGCATAACCAATTGAATAATTTTGAGAGCATAACTAACCATTTCATCTTAGTAGTTCCCAGCACTCTGTAGATGATTTATCTTTTATCAATTGAATAATTCTGAAAGCTTAATCTCAACCCTCTTCTGATAATTCATGTACAATTGATTTCTTGTATAGGTAAAGCTCATGTATAATTGATTGAAAATTAGAATAAAATTCTTTCAATACCAAGTACAAATTTCTATAACTGATAACATATTGGAAAAATAATTATGCTTCCAAAACTGAAAGCTTTCTTCCATCTACTGCAAGAAGTATCTCTTTCTCTATTTTGATAACTTTCCATCCCAATTCGGATCTCTTACCCACAAGAACCCTACCAATGTCTCACTACATCAGTACATTGAGAATACATCTCCCATATTTCCATGTTATCATTCATGGGGAGATGTTCCCAATGCACAGCTATAGTGTCATATTGGAAGGTGTGGACTCTTCTGGGTAGGAGATCTGAATTGCTTCCATTGACCCTCTTTACTAGCCAGTTCTTTAAATTAATCATAATTACTAGTCACAAGAAACTTTCTTTCCCACTTTCATTAATTAATTTTCTCAGAAAGCATAGTCTTGAAGTTTCTTTAATTTAGGTTGACGAAGATGCTTTTCTTTCCCCATAAACTAGCTTCTAGTTTTATCTTTTAATTAATCTTTGCTGTGCATCTTTCTTCTTAATCGATGGTTGAAAATCTTTGAAAACTAGCATTTAGGGATCCCTTAAGGGGTTAAATGTCAGAATACTTTCTGTATTAGGGTAGAGGAAGACATGAAATAAATTTCTGTATTGTTTAGTCAATGGACAAAGTTACTTATCTTTATCCATAAATTCATACATAGACACATATATAACTTTGCCATGTCAGCAGTCCAATACAGAATATTAACCTACAATATTCGGATCACATTTTGTTTATCTTATTAATGACCTATGATATTCTGATATCCAAGTCTGATCCGACTCCAATGTAATCCGATGGATAAGATTAACAAATCAAATTTGAACACAATGGACTTGATATGATTAGGGTGCAAGCAAGGTTTTAAAAATCAGACCGGACAGAGAATTGTTTTGGCCACCGGTTCCTGGGTTGAACAGTTTGACCGTTCGGTTCGAATGGACAGTATGTTTTGATTTTAAAAAAATAATAATTAAAATAAAAACAGACAAAACCATTGTCCAGGTTGACAGGTCGATGGTTCGACCACCCAGGTCAGTAGGTCTCTAACCAAGCCAACGGTTTTTGGCCCAGGTGCAGTTTTAGGATGAAACAAAACCAATTACCTAAATGGTTTCCAGGTCATCCGGTCCAGTTTTCAAAACCAGGGGCGTATGTCAGGTCAGGTTGAGGACGCTTCTTCTCCACTTTCAAAGAAATTTGGGTTCTCCTCGACCCATGTTTGAACAAAAACTAGACCTGATCTAACATTTTTTTTGACCCACTCGCAGATAGCCGATGCGATGTTTGATATTTTAGAATGCTTTAATATTGAAATATGAACAATTCAGTCATCTCTAGTTCATTTCAAAGTGTTGCAAAAAACTTACTGTCTGTTTGGCATTGTTGTTGTTGCTCCAGAAAATGGTGACATATTAACACCACATTGGAAAAAACGGTATTCCAGAAAATGTCTGTTTGTTTGGAACCATTTTTCCATAAAAAAATGGTTCTCCAAGTCACGCCTTAGAAATCGAGAAGGCGTGATTTGGAGCAACACCAAATTTGGCGTTTCCTGGAGCTGCAGCTTGTTGCTACCAATAGGGACATGAGGTGGCACTAACAGGGACATGATGTGGCACTAAATAATAGGTACCAATGCTGAAAACGTTACCTGAAGCATTGGTATACCAAATAGAAAACGTTGTTACTCCAAGAAACGTCCTACCTAGCAGCAACATTTTTAAACAAAAAAAAAAAGCATTGTTTTCTCAAAAAACTGTGCTTTCAACCCACACATCAGCAGCGGTGCTGTATCTGCAGCATTGATGCCAAACATATACTTAGAGGTTAAGTCAATTTTAAGTGGCTGAGATGGTCAGTTGGCATCCCTCAAAAAATGTATGGAATTAAATCCACATAAATGCAGGCTCTCGTGTGATAAAGTCAACAGACCTCCCATG
Source organism: Nelumbo lutea (assembly GCF_056320005.1). Classification (NCBI taxonomy): domain Eukaryota; kingdom Viridiplantae; phylum Streptophyta; class Magnoliopsida; order Proteales; family Nelumbonaceae; genus Nelumbo; species Nelumbo lutea. The sequence goes on from NC_142688.1 coordinate 44,304,480, forward strand.
CATCCTCCTTTGTGCTCTCCCGGCCCCTTTAATCCCCTCTAATGATATGCTAATACCGAAAAATAATAATAATAATAATAAATTAAGTCAATTCTAAGGGTTTATCTCATTTAGGTTCTAGGGATGACTCAGTTAGTCGAAGGATGGTTTGTTTTGATTTCAGAATTATATTAGCCAGTTTATCATCAATACAAATACTTAGTTAAGAGGCATTCTCTGTAGATAACCCTGAAATTAGGGGTTTCAAAGGACTGGTTTTGGATTCAACCCCATCCAAATCAAAATCAACTTGGATGAATTGGACAGACCAATAAGACATTAAATTGGACCAATATAATCCAGACTTAATGGTCCAAAGTATTTATTAGATTGGATTGGACCTCATCTATCCGTAATGGATTTATATTGGATTGGGTTGGATTAAACCAATATTCTATCCATTGAAAGAAGATAAGAATACAAGTATCAATAGACCTGGTTTGGACCAGATCGGATTGGACCAAATCTGGCCAATTGACATCCCTACCTGAAACCACTTAAGCTAGAACCTTGGGGAAGGTCTTCGTCTAGCTTGGGACCTAAATCTCTCTCATGTGTATATCTATACTATCTATAAAATTATGAATACATGAGGTTGGCTTTGGAATTTTCACTAGACTAAAATACCGTATATCTAAGGTTTGAATCAGACAAGGAGTCATGGTAAATATGTAATTTTGTTTTCTCATTTAATGCTTAATACAAAAAGACACAAAACTCCATTCTTTTTGTTCATAATTGTAATTCAAGTCAATGGAAAAAATGTTATTTAGCAATGCCATTTAATGCTTGTTAGGGAAAATGCACAAAAATCTCAGTTTTTGTTCAATAGTTCTAAAACAAACCATGATAATTGCTGAAATCTCTCTTGAAGTTTTTGATCATTGACCAAACATCCCCTAAAGTTTGGTAATTACAATCACCTCCCCTAAACTTCTTAACATAGTTGCAAGTAGACCCCCTTTGTAAAATCCTTTTACAAGAACCATGAAAAGGACCAAAATACCCATGTAATTATTATTGAGACCGCTTTATATATAAAAATATAAACAACAAAAAAGAGAGTTTAAAGTTGTAGTTTTACCTTTGAGCAATTGATATGAAGGGCAAATTTGAAAAACACATCAATTCTGAAAATGAGATTAGAAGGATTTGGGGTAGTGATTGATATGAATAAAAAATTTGGAAAATAAACATTTTGGTCAAAAGCAACTATATGGGTATTTTAGACATTCTTGTGCTTTTTGTTAGAAGATTCTAACGGAGGGTCTATTTTCATCAAAAAGTTCATTGGAGGTGATTGCAGTTACGAAACTTTAGAGGGAGCCAGCAATGATAAAAAAAAATTATGGGAGGTTTTACCAACTTACCCTTTCATTTATTTAAATTAAAAAAAATGAAAAAATGAAAGTACACCTTATGTTCTCAATAGCCAATGTTGGGCCACATTAACCACTATGAAAAGATTTCCAACTTGCAAATGGATGAACGATTTATTCTTTAAACTATTTTCTTATTTTTTAAATATGTTAACCTATTTTCATTGGCTTAGTTCTTGATCATTAAGGTAACAAATGGTTTTCTATTCTTTATTCCCACCATATGTTGGGTTAAATTGTTATTTTTTTCATTTCCGTTATCTTAAAGCCTACATCATTGGATGACAAGATATCTACAAGAGTAAGTGATATTTTTTATAGTAGTTCATTGTAAGGTTTTCAAAAGTTGAAGGAGCTGAAGTTGGATTTATCATATAGAAGTTAATTCTTGCAAAGGTAGCGAGAATTCAAATAAAATTCTGATGAAGTTAACTGATAAATATTATTAATTTTATTAATAAACAATAATAAATAAGAACAATAAGAATTTTATTAATGATAAATAAGCATAATAAGAATTTTATTAATTTTCATTACCTTTGCAAGAATTTTATTTGAACATATCTTTATATTAATGAACCATAATAAATGTGATAAATAAGAATAATTTTTATAGATATAGAAATATAAAAAAATACAAAAATTTTGGAAATATATTATGTACTAGGCAAAATCTATATACTATCATCATTACAAAATTTGTTTTGCACATATTAAAGAGGAATAACATGCGATCCCACTATATATCCAGTCAATTAATTAGTAGGGATCTTGATTCATGATCAAACTCATAATAGATATACATGAACAAAAGGATATATCCAATGAAAAATGGACCAAACTCTCCATGAAATGCACGATTTGACCAGCAGGACGTCCCTTCAAAAGTGTAGACAACTTGTTGTTAGTCTTAATATTATAAGATATAACGTCGAACGGAAAGACTAAACAAAATACAATCTCTTCTTCTTGAATGTACATGGGGAATCCCTTTCCACTTCCATCCGAACCACCAAGTTCTAGGTACCCCTGGAACAATACCATCACACCTCTCCAAAACGATGGCATACTCTTTGGTCCAAGTATGCTTGCTGCAATCTTCCATCATCCATTTATCTATCTCACCAAAGGGTCTCTCTCGCTGACTTCTACAAAACACAACTTTACTTTCAACACCACAATTACATGAAGCCAAAACTTAGAGGTGGAGGTTGAAAAGCTCCAAATGTTTCATTTCCAATATCAAAGAAACGACTATGAAATCAGTTCTCGGACAAAATCTTCTGCAGCGTTGAGAATCACCAACCCAATATATCTTTCCATCCAAATGGACTGAACTCACTTCACACAGACGATAACTAGGAGGATTGACCCTTCTCCAAGAAGAAGTAGTAGAAGAACCACCACCCACAGTGAAGACTCAGCATTCGTAAATTAGGTTATCGTCGTCGCTTATAAAGTTTCCCTTGTTGTTCCTACAAATGGCATGAACCATTTTATATTGCTTGGTGTGTGGATCGAATCCAAAGCCAAGAGCTACTTCTTCATGGTTTATTGTCCTATCCGGAAGAGGACATGGAGGCTGGAAGGTTGCACTTTGTTTGAGATGGGATTGATAATGAAAATAAATACATACCAGACCATTGACGGATGGTAAGATCATAAGATTATATTAATTGTCGAACGATCTGAGAGCCGTACGCTGCCATCCATGAGGAGAACTAGCACTACTTGTATCGACCAAATACAGCTCTACCCGAGTAAGAGAAACCTTTCTGAAGAACATGATGAAGTGAATGGATTCTTTTCTTGTCTTTCGTTTCTGAAGGTGTTGGTAGGTGAAATACGGATCACTGATCAAGGAACACCACGATTTGCATACACACTTGAATCTTAAGAGAGATTTGCAGGGACATCTCAACAGAATCTCCATTAACATTTCTGTATGATCCATCCTGCCTAGCCTCCTGCTTGATTTGTTAATTTGGTGGCCCTATATAAAATAAAGAAACAGCATAACTAATTCCTAGCAGCTACATCCTGCTGTCATCCATCATTTGGGGGAAAGTTCTAATTATTAGAGATAAGAGGATGAGTAGGTGTTATTTAGGCCATGTTCGGGAGTGCTTAAGTTTAAAAATAAGTGCTTAAAAATAAGTGCTTATTGGAATAAGCATTTATTTGCATTTGGCATCCAAAATTTTCAAGTACTTATGTTTTAAAATAAGCACTGATTTTATATTGAGCGTTTGCTAGTCTTTTTCTCTAATAAGCACTTAAATAAGCATTTGTGACTATTTTGTCCTTCATTTTCTTTCAAATTTTCAAAATGTATCCTTTGAAAGCACTTTTGTTAAATTACTTTTATAAAAACACTTTTATGAATGTACTTTTATAAAAACACCTATACGAAAGTACTTTTATAAAAATACTTCTATGAAAGCACTTTTACAAAAACACTTTTAAGAAAGTACTTTTATGAAAGCACTTTTATAAAGTACTTTGGTAAGAACTTTTAAGAAAGTACTTTTATAAAGTGCTTTCATAAAACTACTTTCGTAAAAGTGCTTTTGTAAAAGTACTTTTATAAAAGTGTTTTCATAAAAGTGCTTTCATAAAAGTACTTTTATAAAATTCAACTAGGGACAATTATATAAGTGGTATTTTAAAATTCTACTAGGGATAATTCTGGAAGAAAAAAATTGAATAAGTGCTTATTGTATAAGCACTTAAAAAAAGCTAGAAACTTTGGCTTAAAAAATAAGCACTTATTTCGGGTTTATTTCCCAAATACCAATAACTGCTTAATGGCCCAAATAAGCACTTATTTTTAGGCACTCTCAAACATGGTCTTAGACTCAGGATGTTACATAGCACTCACTCAATTTAATTGTTTTCATGGTGGCATCTATGCCAATAAGGCTGGTAGTATTTCTTTTTTTTTTTTCATGGGCTACACAACCGACCGGGCGGGGGAAAGGGTGCAAGTCAGGCGGGTTGGGCCAGGTTTATGGTCAACCCAGGTCTGACCCTAAGACAATACTGAAATAGTAGGGGTATAGTTAGTCAATTTTCTAAACCTTAGGGGTAGTTTAAGAAATTTGCCCTTTATTAAACTCCCATTTCATAAACTATCGATATCCCTTTGTTCTTCATTTACATATAAACATCATAGTTAAACTTGAAGATATTGTCATAAGGATTTCTTATTTCCATTAATTATAATTTTTAAGCACTTGAAGATTATAATCAGACATTCTACATGAATAAAATAATGAAGCAACTATCTATTTAGTGGCCTTCTTTTGCTTTTATGGAAAGTTATGATGTTCTATTGATACACACCGCCGATGGATTTGGATTCGAAGGGATTTTCTCTTTGAGTCCACTAAATCTTTGACACATCATTCACTGCCCACCTAGCCAACACCTTCAACTTGAGTCTGGATCTGCTCCTCACACTAACCTCACAGCTTCCTTGGCCACATATCAAGAACATCTCCTATACTTGCATTTATTATTCATGGGGAGATGTTCCCAATACAAGGTGGGATGTAGTTGTGAGGTCGGTATGAGGCGTGCCCTGTGAGGAGCTGATCTCAATTCCTTCAACTTCAACCAAGCTGAAGCTTTAGTGTTGGTTATGACTGATACAAATATTTTAAATGAAAATTAATAAAATATAAAATCATTGTAAACAGAAACTAAGAGAAAAAACTCCAAAACCCTCACATTCTCAGGCTCAAACCCTTCTCCCCCAACCATTAAAATCTGTAAGACAAACCCTTAGGTTCTTCGCCCAAAGACAACTCAACCTTGCTCCCCAACTATTAATGGAAGGACAAAGCCTTCCTCAAGTAAAACAAGGTGATTGTGGATTTGGATATGAAAGACTTCAATTAATGAGCATCTTCTTCCTTCTCCATATGAAGTTTCTACAAGTAACAAAGATATTTTTCCAAGAAAAATATATCTAAGCAATCACAGACAAGGTTTTCTTTCTTGGTAAGCTCCCAAGAATTTTTACTTTAAATAGATTCTAGGTTTTAAATTTTAGTACGGAAGTGGTATTACAAGGATTTTGGACACAAAACAATGGGTTCATTGACTTGGTCAGTGTTGACAATTTCCCAAACAAGTTACAGTTAGGGTTTGTTTATCATTCTTGGTTTTTGGTTTTTGTATTTTTTGGTTTCCAAGATTAGAAACGGAATTGGTGGGAGGTTTGTTTCAACTTCTCATTAGAATATATAATCTAGGTGAAAAAAAAATGTCTTTCTTCCATGAAACTATAAGAGGTATTTTATTGAATGACCCTTTCTATTATTTAGCCTTCACTTAATAAGTCCCATACATCGCACGGGTCCCCGCTAGTATATAATAAAACAAAGCAGTGAAGAAATTTTCTCCCTTTTTTTTATTTTTTTATTCAGTCTCATTTTTTATAGAACCAATGAGTGCACTTTCCCAATAACCTAAATAATCTCCTCCTAAAATTTCTCCTAAAATACCTCCCCCACTATCCCCCACTTTCTCCAAAATTATCTCTAATTACTATTTATCTTCTAAGTTATCTCTAATTCCTATTTATCTACAAAATTATCTCTAATTTAGAAGAGAGTTTCTATCCTAAATTATCTCTAATTCCTATTTATCCTCTCCCCTACTTTTTATCTATATCTATCTAAATAAAGTTTGGATTAAAAAATTTAAGAATTATTTAAATATTCCAACAAAATTATATAATAACTTTAAAATAATTATTAAAAACACAAAAAATAATTTTATATTTTTATAAAATATATCACCAAATTATGTACTAACAATTTAAATTATGCTTTTCTATATTATCAATTTAAATGTTTTTCAAATATTTAATAATATGTAATAGCTTTAAATAAATAAAATTCAAATAACAAAAAAAATTAAATATTTTATAGATTATTTTAATACTTAAATAACTAATATTTATCATAAAAAGATTTTAAATAGTTAAAATAACAAAATTATGTAATAAATAATTTTATATTTAAAAAAAATATATCACGAAATTATGTACTAACAATTTAAACTATGTTTTTTTGGATTATCAATTTAAATGTTTTTCGAATATTTAATAATATGTAGTATCTTTAAATAAATAAAATTCAAATAACAAAAAATTTAAATATTTTATAAATTATTTAAATATTTATCATTACAAGATTTTAAATAGTTAAAATAACAAAATTATGTAATAAATTTTAAAAATATCTTCAAAGTAGAAAAGTAATTATAACATAATATTGAAATTCATAATAATTTAATATATTACATAATTAATAATGAAATTATTTAATAATAATAATATAAATTATGATTTTATGGATAACTAAATTTAATAAATAAATAATATTTTAAAATTTAAGTAATTATAACATAATGTTGAAATTAATAATAATTTAATATTTTTACACAATATTGTAAATAACTAATTTCACTTATATCAAGTAATAATTCGAGAAAATAACTTTCAAAAAAATAATATTTATTTATAATAATTTTAAACCCTAAATCTGTATTTATTATACAATTACATATACTAAAATTAATATTTATTATATTATTTATTTTTTTTTTGTGATAAATATATTTTCAATGATTATGTATACATTTATTTTGTTTTTTTATTTAACAGAAAACTTTTAATAATTATTGGAGATTAAACTACTTATTGAAATTTTTAAATTTAATTTATTGTATTTATGTTATAACTTATTGATTAACATTTATTAGAAATTAAACTATTATTTGAGATTATACTATTTATTGACTAAGTTAATATATTTTTAGTATTTATTGTATTTTTATAATTATTGTATTTTTTCATTATCAATATATCTTCAATAATTGTGTATTTTCGTTATAAATTTTCAATAATTATTGGAGACTAAACTATTGTTCTTTATCAGAGATGGACTATTAATTTAGATGAAACTATGAGTATCCATGAGTTGGTTCGGTTCGGTCGTAGGCTATTTGGCCAACCAAATTGACTTGGTCAGGTTGTCAAGTTGGTCAGCTAAAACTGATTAGCCTTTTGTGAAAATTGACCCACTCAATTTGCATTGGTTTGGGCAGTCAGTTCAAAAGATTTAAACTTAAAAATTTAATTTAATTTTAAAAATTGTAGTGCAATTATTAAAAAATAAATTTAAAAATTAGATTTATGATATAAAACATTTTAGACTAAGAAATATGGGAAATTTTCCACTTTTCCATATTAAAAATATAAAATATTAATATATATCCATGCTTAGGTCGTTTGATTTTGGTCGGTTTACAAATGGTCAAAGTGAAACTCATCCAACTTGGTCGATTTGGAAAATTTTTCAACCAAAACCGACCTAAAATACTAGAAAACCAACCAATAATTTGGGTTGAGTTGATTAGGTTGGTCGGTTTTATCAATTTGATGAATAAACCTAACTGAAATTAATTATTGTTATTTTTGTATTATAAAAAAAATTATTAAAAGTAGTATATAAAATAAATTTAAGAATTATATTTATGATATAAAATATTTTAGACTAAGAAATATGGAAAATTTCCCACTTTTCCATATTAAAAATTATATTTATAATATAAAATATTAATATATTTCAATGGTTAGGTCTTTCGATTTTGGTTGGTTTACAAATTTCCAAAGTGAAACTTATCAAACTTAGTCGAAATGGAAAATTTTTGAACCAAAGCCAACCTAAAATACTAGAAAATCGACCAACTCGGGTCGAGTTGATCGAGTTGGTCGGTTTCATCAGTTTGATGAATCAACCTAACTGAAATTAATTATTGTTATTTTTGTATAATAAAAAATTTATTAAAAGTAGTATATAAAATATGAATAATTATTAATTATTTAAAAAGTTGAAAATATAAAACAATTGTATACTCTTATGTGTTTCTATTAGGGTCATTTACTAGAACACACCTTATAGTTTTACATATTTACTTAAACCTACCTATAGTTTTCGTTTCACTAAAACATCCCATATATTTTACAACTTATTTATTTAATCAACCTTTCATTAATGAGTGCTTGTTTTGCCATTAGGCCCATATTTTTTATTCCAAAAATACCCTTAACAATTTTTTGTATAAAAACAAAATTGACCAAATATAGCCAATAGAGTGGTTGACTATGTCTAATTAGGGTCAACATTGTTATTTTCTACTGTCATCTAATGGAAGATTGATTAAATCTATTGCAAATTATAACTGGTATTTTAGTAAAATGCTAACTATATGGTAGATTTAGTAAATCCATAAAAATATAAAGGGTATTTTAATAAATGACCCTTTGTATTATTTAGCTTTCACTTGGTAAAAATTTTCCAGAAGATGAACGAAAGACATTACGGATATGGAAGCAAAAATCAAATCAGGAATATCTGATGAATCTACAAACATATGGGCTGAATAACAATTGATAAAACATCTTTGAAAGAAAACCAGAAATCAAAACCACCTCTCCACACGTGGGTGTCAGAAACATTCCCAAATGAAACAATGTTTGAAAGAGAATGAGTAAAGAAGAGATCCACCATGAGATATAACAAGTTAAACAATCAAAAGGGGGAAATTTGAAAAATCCAATCCCCTGTATACACTTGTGAACCTTGGATGAATGAAGAAAGAAAAGAATCAAATTAAAAAAAAAAAATCCAAAATCTGATGCATTTGTTTCTATCGTTTTTTTCCTTCTTTTTTAGATCTTCCTATGGTAATTAATGCATTTGTTTTCTATTTGTTATTACAAAAAAAAAAAAAGATCTTAGAAGAAGCTTGGAAGCACAAGCGGAGGCCGAATGGGCTAGAAACAGAATGGAAGGAGATCAAATCAACCCCCCACAGGATTGCCCCCCACAACATCCCACAATACATCTTTGTTGTGTATTGGGAACATCTCTCAATGATGACATCATCATTTCTGGTATTATCATCGGGAGATGTTCCCAATACATGGCGGAGATGTGCTGTGGGACGTTGTGGGAGGCAATCTTGTGGGGGGCTGATCTGAACTCAAAGGAGTGGGTAGGGGCAATGTGACTTCAAGGCCGCAGTTTAGAACAGACATGGTGGCCTTTCAAATCACTATTCTTCACATTCTTCAAATTGTCTTTCCAGATTCAAATTGTTTTGGTTCAAAATAAAATAAATAGATAAGAGAATTTATCTACTTAGGCTCAGTTTGGAAGGAGTACAAATATGCAAAACCTTATATTTTATATTATTTTATAAATATTTGTATTATACATATTTACATTTGTAATCTTTCCAAAGCCTTAGCTTTTCAATTCTCCCTCTAATGTAGCTAGAATCCACAAAGATCAAAATAAACAGAAACCACACTACCCATTTGTAACTCAAAATCACAAAATAGAGAAGAGAAGCGAATAAAGTCTTGCAACTTACGCTCCACTGACACCACTAGCGATTTCGCTAGAGATTGTACCAAAGGGAAGCTCACAGATAGCAACAGAGGCACCATATAACTTGCAGCAAAACGTGACGCCCGCACACCACCGCTCCCAACACCTAGTGTTGAGGCTCCACGCTATTTTTAGACTCACCTCGGACTGTGAAGCACCAATACGGGATGAAGAAACGACAGCCACCAAAGGGAGACTTTATACTCCTGAAATGAAAGCACGACGAAGAATTCGATGATAGATACGAGGTTGAAGGGCTGAAGAAGAAACAGTGACCTTCGGTACCCAATTGACGAGGCGATTGTCCTCTCTCTTTCTCTCTCTCTCTCACGTTGGGTGGTGAGAATGGATGCTCTGCTTTTCAAACTACAGAAGCCCATCTCGAAAGAGGACTCGAAGAAGAGCAAGAAGAAGAAGATTAGGTGGTGGAGAAATTATCTCCTTTTATGAAAATGGAAGTGAGAGAGCTCAATCTATAGCAGCAACAACCCCATGGGGGGTGTTCATTTTGGGTCACTATAGTAACTGAACTCCTGGTTTGACTTGGTTCATTTGTTGTCATTTTATTTCATAGTAGTCGTAGACCCTAGACAATAAAGCAAAGCAGTGATGGAAATATAAGAAGTTTGATTGATACTTCTTGACTTGAGCTATGCAAGTATGCAAGCTTTCTGTAATATGAATGAGAGGAATCTCCAGGGATGGAGATGCTTTAGCAAACGTGGGCAACCTTACTGTTTTCTTTGATGGAAAATGATCCAATGGCATGAGACACGCTCTAAGAGAAGAATAGGGACGGTTAAACACTGTGAGGGTGAAAAGTAGCGGAGGGAAGAGTTGATCTGAAACAGATTACTTTCGATTGACAGGAGGAGAAGAAGAGTTGGCTTCTGAAAGGATATTTTAGGAGTGTGAAGGGAGTGTGATGGAAAGTTAATAACAAAAGAGGTTTTAGACAATTTTAAAAAAACTTAAGAGTACCTTAAGATAGTATGTAATTAGTCAATTTACTAAACTATAAGGGTATTTTAAGAAATTTTTCTTATACATCAACTATTTATTCAATTTTTTTCCTTCCAAAATTGTCCTTGTTGAATTTTAAAATACCACTTATAAAATTTTTTCTAGTTGAATTTTATAAAAGTACTTTTGTAAAAATGCTTTCATAAAAATACTTTTATAAAAGTATTTTTAGTAAAAGTGCTTTCATAAAATTATTTCATAAAAGTGCTTTTGTAAAAATACTTTATAAAAGTACTTTCATGTAAAAGTATTTTTCATAAAATTAAGTGCTTATTTTAATAGTCGCAAGTGCTTATTTTCATAAAATTATTTCAGTTTCATAAAAGAAAATGAAGGACAAAATAGTCACAAGTGTTTATTAGAGAAAAAAAAACTACCAAACACCTAAATAAGCACTTTAAAAAGTTGGGTGCCATATGTAAATAAGTGTGTGTTCGAATAAGCACTTATTTTTAATATAAGCACTTCCAAACATGACCCTAGTTCTAAAATTTGGATTAAAACTTCTAGCAACAATGGAAGAGTTTCTTTTTTTTTTTTTTTTATAGAAGCCCCTAGAATATATAATCGAATAGAACTCTCTCTCTCTCTCTCTCTCTCTGTGTGTTGGATTTCACCAATTAGATTTTCTCTCTGTTCCCCATAGGACAACACCAACGGACAATGGCAATATCAACGTGGATTCTGGCTTCTTCTCTTACCTCTCATTGTACATTAATCTATCCCTTTCTCTATTCCCCTTTGCTTTTCTTGTATAATTGTATATTCATTTGCTCTTCTAATGACTATGGATATTGTGATATTCCAATCTACATGCATGGTTTAAATTGTTGATTGAGTGATTAATTAAAATCGAGTAATATTAGATAGAGACTTATAAAACATTGTTAGAGTTTCATTTCAATCGTATATGTCCCAAATATATTGCAGAAATGGATGAAGACCAAGTCAACATTCTTGATCCTATATATGTTTCATGTTTTGTTCAACTCCTCTAGTTTTAGGAAATGACATTCATTATAATTTTTCTAAGGGAAAATTTCAGATTAGTACCCTGTACTTTGGGCCTTATGTCATTTTGGTCCCTAAATTTTAAAATGTGTAAATTCAATACTTAAACTTTCAAAATATATCTATTTAGTACCTACCATTAATCAGCCATTAAGTGATATATAAAAAGAAATAAATACCCTTTGGGTGTCATCTAATTTTCATTAATAACCAATTCTTTACGTTAGTTCTAGTAGTAAAAAGGAAATATCACCAAAAAACTGTCCAGAGAACGTATAGCGAGTGATACAGATAACGGAACACGTACACTGAATTCTTAAGCTCACAGAATATCACAACAAAAGCTTAGAGAATATCACCCGAACCGATTTAAGCTTGAGTGTATTCTGTATCACTCATATGCGCTGAATGTTCCATGGTTTGATCATGTCATAGCTGTAGGTTTTAGGTTGCCCCATCTGTGTCTTGTTGGGAGGGATGGTGGAAGAAAAATCAGATTAAATGATTACATTTTAGTTTCCCCATGTGTTTGAAGCCAAAACTTAACTTTATGATTTTAATCATAGAATGAGATGATGTCTTGTTACGATTTTGAGAGTAAAAGAAACTTTTTTCAATTCTGTTTCTATTTCCATTCTCGTAATGACTTCCATTCTATTGATCAACTTCTGTTTTCAAAACTAATTAAAATATTAACATGGGGTGTTAGTATGTTAGGTTCCAAATTGTGTGTAAAGACAATAATGGAAAGAAGGCAACTCAATGCCCCCTGAGTTCAGGTTCTAATGATTCTACATGGACCCAACCCCACATTATTTTGAATATGGTCCAAAAGATCTCTCCATGAGGTTGAATGGGTCTTCAGAAATGGCAAGAGCTGATTGCATCCTAAGTTGGTTGGGGCTTGACTTAAAGAATTTTGTAAGCTTAAATTGGTTCTGGTGAAATCAGAATACGGTGATATAGAATGCACTCAAACTGTCTGAGTGAATTCTCTGTAAGCTTTCATTTGTGGTTCACTCAAGAGTGTTTTGAATTCACTCAAGAGTTTTTAGTTTTAGTTAATTCAATGAGTTTTTAATTTATGTGAAAGGTGAAGTGAAATTTGTTTTGAGCATAAGAAGTATTAACTATGAATGGTAGATAACTTGTGGCTCAACCAACAGATTCCTCAAGCTTCAAGCTCATAATCTGATTCATTTCAGCACCAAGCTCATCAGGGAGCTTGTCAAACACATTCTTACAGAAACCAGAAATCATTGCTGTCATGAACAAGCTCATAAGCTGATTCACTTCAGCACCAAATTCATCAGGGAGCTTGTCAAACACATCCTTGCAGAAACCAGAAATCATATATTGCTCTCATGAACTAGCATCCTTTTATCTCTACATCAATATGAGACACCATGAAGGAGTAGGACCTAGTAGATCTGGACGAGGTTTTTTTCTTTTCTTTGAGCAGCATGTTAATTACTCTATGAACCAACCTAGAAGAGGATTGTACTTGAAAGCGCTCCCATGAATAAAACAGAAACCTTGGAAAGAAAAACAGAGTTCAAACAACCCAACAAAGGAGGAGGCTCCTCTAGTCTCTGGAAATTCTCTAGTGGTGTCTGAAGTTTCACCAATCTTGCAGACTCTGTCACACATCCAGTGAAGAAGCATATCATTGTTCAAAGGTTTTCTAATTATTGTTTCTGTCTCTCAAAAGTCTTCTTTATTATTAAAGAAAAAAGTATAACATTCATCTAAAAAACTCCAACCTTCATTTATATTAAACTCTGATCAATATTTTGCTAGCGAATGGGTTTTATTTCTAGCCACGTCTTCCCTGGGATAAATAGAGAGTTTCTAGCGAATGGGTTTTTAGATTCGTAACTGACATCTTCCCTAACCTTTAAGAACTTGGAAATTGGAACTGGTGCTTCCTGTGCCTCTTTTATGAACAATATTTTATTTCAAAAGGGTATTCTTAGCATTTTAAAAAATTTTAATTTGCACATGATGTCAGGTGATATACATAACTGATGACTAATTAACCGTAAGTACTAAATTGATACATTTTGTAAGTTTAGATACTGGATTGACACATTTTAAAGTTCGAGGAACAAAGTTACACTACACCCAAAATACAAGATACTAATATAAAATTTTTCCTCTTTCTAAAGTCGTTTTTTCAACAAAATTTGGTCCTATCATTTTATATTTTATAATGCCCATATATGTGTCAACTATTATGTTTCCATTTTTTTACAAGTTAAAGTAAAAGACTAACTTTTTCCTACATGCCAATTGTAAACCACTCCACATTTTTTAACAAGGTTACCACACTTCAGGAGGTAGTAGATCATAGCAAAGAATAAGAATCAAACATACCCAGAACTAGACAAGTCTAATTGGTACTCATTATAAACTGTGGAGAGTAATGGAATGTTAAGAAAGTGCCAAAGATAATAATAACCGGTACAAGTTTCAAAGAAAGAAACCTGAAACTTGCAATTTCGGTTCCTATCTTAGATGGCAACTTGGAAGTGCTTGTCAACTAGGGAGGGTGGGCCTGGTTGCTCCATTGTGACATGGGTGACCAACGTTCAAATCATGAAAATCTCTATGTATGTGTATCTCCCTTGACCCCACACTGCGGGAGGCTCATGCACTGGGTTGTCCTTTTTTCTCTGAAATCTCCTCTTATTTATGTCATACTACAGAAAACTAGTAATCATGAAGCACTTAGTAAACAAATTAGGTGAAAGAGAACTTTAGAGAGAATCAAACTAGGTTAAACAAAACTATGGCGAAAGGGAAACCTATGGTAAATTAGAATTCTCTCATAAAAAATTTGTGGTATGCTGAATTAGTTCAGCTGATTACTACTCAGCTCATCGAGAGTCTAAGCCCGTGGAAAAGTGCTAATGTTTTAGCTTGCAAAGAGTTTCCTTCTCCGGCTTCATCTTTTGAATTAGGCATCCTTTTTCCCTAGTGCTTCCTGGGGAAGTGTTTTATGGGGGCTAAGTTTGGCTGTTGGGGCCCAACAGCATAGGTTGTTGAGGCAGTTTTTGGGCTGGGTACGTTCTGGACAGTTCACTTATTCACGTCTATTCTTTTGTTTTTAGTCAAAATAAATTAAGATGTAATTACTAATTTATCCATTCTCATGGTAGCACAGCATTCCTAGAAATTCTCTCAACAGCATAGGCTGTTGGGCCCTGGCAGCTAAAGTTTTATTCCATTTTATGGAAGTGTGAACAGGAGAATGATGCTCTTTGGAGAAGGGTGGTGGTATGTGGTTGATTTGATAAGGTGGCTCATTTTAGGTAGGATAGGGGGTGTTGTTTACTTATGCAATGGGTCTTTAGAAGGGAACCATGAAGTTCCACTAAGATTTGCTATTTACATGCTTTGTGGTGATGTGGTGCATAATGGGGAGAATGTGAATTATGCACCTTGTCAAATCAACCTTTGTGGTGTGGTGAACTAATGTTTGGAAGTTCCATTAAGATTTGTTATTAACCTTTTATAATTTGTATTTACATCTTCAAAATGCTAAATTCCTTCTATCTTGTTCCTTATTTAGCCAATTACCATCTACAAGACCTCAACTTTTATATAATCAAAAGGAAAACGACTCTTTTAGAAAGGAGATTTCATCTACTCCTCCGAGTTTTGAAGATTTCATCTACTCCTCATAGGCCCTGATTTTCGAATAAGCATAAATATTCAGATTGATTACCCATTGAGATGGAGAGACTAGAATTAATGAGGATAATCTCTAGATGTTGAAGAAGCAGTGGTAAATGATAAACCTCTAATAACTACAAAATTTTTCCAGGTCCATCATTGTTCCATTTTTCATGTTTATTAACCTTATTTGACTAGAAAGGACCTTGTAATTCCATTACTATTAAGACAGTGACAATTTTCTCTACACTAGTTCAAATGGTTTTCGCTCCACATTGAAAGTGTTTTCTTGTTAAAAGTTTGGTATTCCATTTTCTCTTGTCCTAGCTCTTAACTTTATATTATTAATTCCATCTTAACTCAAGATACTGAAGATGCAATATATTATGTAAGTCCTTCGGAAATTCTAATGTGGGGGTGAATATCTAAGCATTTATAAATATAGCTAATAAGTAAAAGCCTAGCTAGAATTTTAGAATATTTTGAATTTATGTTGTCATGTTACCTCATTTTGACACATTCCAATAGGCAAAGTAATAATATACGATTTTGTAAGCCTTTTCCATAGGTGTGCTACAAATTGGATGGGTGAGTAACTTGGTGATTCCTTAACAAATGAGAAAACTAAAATGGATAAGGTAATCAGGGATAAGTCAAGACATGATACAAAACATTGATCCTAACTCCCTCCTTTTAATGGTTCCTGGGATGCCTTTAATAAAAAAATCAAATTAAACAAGAGGAAAATTAGGGAAAAAGAAACATTTTAGACATCATCAAGCAATGTAGTAAGTGATAGGGGGTTGAAACTTAGATTATTTTGTTGGAACTTTGTATTGTTTATCTAGATAGATTTACACATCTACAAATTCCAATTCTTGTAGAAATAAAGCACTAAAATCCTCTTACTACATGGACTATTCAATGCAGATTCCTATAAATTTGGTAATTTGAAACTCGAAGAAACCATTTGTTTGTTCAATGTTGACACCTACAAATCAGGAAATACTATGCAAATCCTTACATATCATAAATAACTTTTTGTGGTAAGAGTTTTAAGTTTCATAGAAACCCAAAACATAAGCAAATGCTTCATCTTTTTCAATCTATACATACTACTAATGTACCAGAAAAATATACATTCTATTGCTTCCACTAGTGTAATTTTAAAATATATACATACTAGACTTGTCCATGGGCCGGCTCGACCTGGCCCGACATTTTTCAGGTTTGGACAAAATTTCAGGCCCGCGAGCTTGGGTTCAAGCATTAAATACTAGTCCCAACTATTTTTTGGGCCAGGTTCAGGCTTTCTCAAATAAGCCCAGCCTGAGCCCAAGTCTGGCCCGATACTATTTCATATAATAAAAATAAGCATTAGTTAGATATAATAAGTATATAATACATATTTGTTTATTAAATTATTGTCAATTATTAATTTACCATTCAGGAAATATGAATTAATTTATTAAATTGTTGCCAAATTAATATAATATTAGTTTCTTAAATTACATAAAAATAGGACATTTTATGTGCAAAATGGACTTAGGGCTTTATATAAGGGTTGGGCTCAGGCTAGGGCCTAAACATTTTTTCTTGATAAAAAGGCAAAGCCCAACCCAGCCCATGAACAATTCTAATACATACATACATACATACATACATGCATACATACATATGTGTATACACACATGTATTGACATATTCCCACCCATGTATTAATAAAAAAAAAATCATTTTCTCTATCCAAACACCAAGTTTCAAAAATCATTTCGTGCTCTATCTTGAATAAAAAAAAAACAGAATGAAGAATATATCAATTTCTTGCGCCTTGAAAAAGGGGATTCTTGCATCCCCACTATTGTAACTAAATTCTTTGCATTTTTCATAACGTATTGACACAACGCACAGATTGAGACTCAATCTTGTTTCCCTAAGATTGAATTAAAAATAAAATATTAATACAAGAGTTTTAGGTATTTTAGGCCCCCTTGGGAATGAAATTCCTATTCAAGAGTTTTAAGGAGTAAAATAGTACTATAATAAAATATTAATAAATTAATAAAAGAAACAAAGATATGAATTTTTAAATATAATAATAATGTACAAATAAAATATTAATATAATATTAAAATGATAATATTATTAATAATAATATAATAATAATTAAGTAATAAAATTAATATTAATATAATACAATTAAAGTAATAATATTATAAATTAATTTGAAAATAATAAACAAAAATAACAGAATATTAATAAACTAATAAGAAAATAAAGTCTAATAAAATAATAAATTATTAAAGTAATAATGAAAGAAAATATGTTAATAAAATAATAAATAGACTAATACAAAATAAAAAAAAAATAGTTGATTTCAATTCCAACTCCAAATGAACCAAACAACAATTAGAATCCAACTTTGATTCCTAACTGAACCAAATAGGCATTAGGGATAGGTGATTCTGATCCTATTTCTCGAGGATTCCAATTCTTATCCCAATTCCAATTTTGATTCCAATCTTATTTTTAAAATAGTAGAATAACATTTATTGACAAAACATAGTAAAGATTAAAATGGATTTATCTTATAATAGTTAATAAAAGTTAAGAAATTCGATTTCCTTAAAACCTTAATTAAAAGCATTTCAATTTCACTTAAAAATCAAACTTAATAAATACTAATGAAAAATAAGAAATTTGTTACTTTTTGTTTTATTGTTCAACATAAACCTATTAAGATTGGATCTGATTCAGATATTTGGCTTTGCTTAATCGATTTAGATTTGAATCACCATATGTGAGACCTAACCAGATCGGATCTAGATATACTCCAATTCAAAACCCATCAATCAAATATATATAATAAGACATGTCATGTAGCATGGCTATCCTTTTTCACTACCACTTATCTATTTGGTTTCCTTAAAACTCTAATTAAAATGCTTCAATTTTACTTAAATATCAAACTTAATAAGCACTAATAAAAATAAGAAATTTAAACATTGATTAAGAAATCTGTTAGTTTATGTTTTACTAACAAGGACACTTTTGTGCACAGAATTTTTCAATGAAAAGTGAAATAATGGAAACCGATAACTACTATAAGGATTTCTATGTTGTTTAAAATAATTAATCTTTATCTTAAGAACTTGTTACAAAAATAATTTAGTAACTTAGTGCTTTGTATTAATTTTATTAATAATTTTTAATAAAAATAATAAATTATTTTCTACTTTATTAATGATTAAATGTTTTAATTTTTTATAATTGTTACTAAAATATTCAAAATACTTAAACATAAAAAAAATATATAAAGTTAAGTTGTTGTCATAATTAAATTAATCTATAGATTAAATTTTTTTAGTCATAATTAAAGTAGTCTAAGCCCAAGCTCAAGGTTTAAGACTTCAGGTCGGGATTTTATTTTATTTTAGTTTATTATAAAAATATATACAAATTTATATTTATATATTAATAAGAAGTTTGTTATCTAAATATACATATTTATAATTTCCAAGTTGAACTTAGGGGTTAGCTTGGGCCCTACCCACTAGGGTTGTCAATTGACTCCAAAAATCTAATAGCCAATTTGACTCCAAATTCGATTACCCTGGATTTGGATGTTAGAATTTGCACCCAACTAATAATTGGATTAGATGTGCATTTAACCCTATCCGATCCAACTAAAATTCAAGTCTAATAAAAATTATTATTTTATGTGCATATATAATATAATTATGTATATATATATATATAAAGTTTACAATTGATGAATTTTATATTTTATACTTTATACATTTTATTATACATATATACTTTATAAATAATTTATTTTCTTAAAAATTTTTAATTTATTGCTCATTTTAAAACATAATAACATGGTTGTCGATTAAATCCCAATCTGATCCAAAGCTAACATAATACTCATATGCGAATGCAGATCAAAAGATTTCATAATCGAATGTGGATGTGAATGTAGTTGGATTTATTCTGAACCCAAGTTGTTTACAATCTTACTGTCCACATTATGTGTGTAGGGTTGGTGTAGATCTAACTCAGAAGAAAATAGTTGCTTGAGACCAAAAATTTGTGGGTCTAGCAAGGTTTGGGCTAAGATGTAAATGATCACCCCTAAGTGAGTCTTATGACATGCAAGTGGTTTATTTTATTACTTTTAACAAATGTTTTACTTATTATTATTATAATTGTCTTATTAATGTTAGTTATTTTAAATACAATTCTAACATATTTTAATTTTTAATTTATAACTTACTAATTTTTATTAATCTCTTAATTTTTAGTAATTGCTATATAAAATTCGCTAAATTTTAATATTTTTGTTAATTTTTAGTTATTAGGTTTCAAATTATAGTTTTCTAATAAGTAACCAATTAATAAGATTTGAATATGAATAGGGATGGCAATGTTCCCCGTCCTATTGGGTACTTAGCATCGGGTCCAGGATGGAGATATAATATCATAAATAATGTTATATATAATGTTATATATAATGTCATAATTAAAATTTTCCCTTTTTAAGTAAATATATTTTATTAAAATATTTTTAATTTAAAAACTTCAAGGATTCAAGTTCTCGACAAAGAACTCGTCTTCGTTAGGAATTAGGGATGGAGGGTCATATTTATTCCTAGTGGGGATTGGGGTCAAGGTCAAAGACGAGGATTTGCTTCAAAGTCAGGATTGGGGATGGGGAGTATGGTCCCCTCCCCATTGTCATAGTTTTATAATTAACATGGGCAAGCCTGCCCCTATCCCAAGCCTAGACAAATACTATTATGCTTAGGGTGTGGGCAAGGCTAGGCTACACAACCTATAAATATGTTAATACAATAACAAAATCTGGTCTATGATCTTTTATGTTTTCTGTTCATTATGCTACACAAATGGGGGTAGTTCAACCCCCATAGCTCCTTTAGATTCAATATTAATAATTTTTATTTAAAAATAGTTAAAACCCAAATATAATGCATGGGATTGGGTTAGGTTGGGGATCAATCAAAGCCCAATCCAAAGGCTTAAACCTTGAGCTTGGGCTTAGATTAATCTAATTATGATTAAAAAAAGTTAATCTATAAATTAATTTAATTATAACATTTAATCATTAATAAAGTTATATAAATAAAATAGAACATTATCAGATGATATGAAAAATAATTATTTATTATGTAAATAGCAACAACTTATTATTTTTGTTAAAAAATATTAATATAATTAATCTAAATTAGTAAATTATTTTGGAAAAAATTACTAAAATAAAGATTACTAAAATCATTAGTTTCCATTTTTTCACTTTTCCTTGATAGATCTCGTGTGGTCCTCGCTAGTACATACAAAGTGAAGTCATGTACATTGGCAGTTACGTGAGAAGCAAGCATACTCACCCATTTAGACATCAAGGTATACCTTTAAGGGGGCATTCTTTTTTTGGATTTTGAGAGGGGGGAAAGTTGGTCAATGGGATTTTGGTTCCCATTGACCCAGAATCCCATGTTCTTTTTTCAGATTTATGTAGGGACTATAAAAAGTTTATTTTCCTAGGTACCACTTACCCGGGTAAGTAATACCTATCTCCTAGGTGGGTAAATAACTTTCCCACCTAGGGGAAAAGTTGCCAAAAATTGAATGGGACAAAAATGCCTCTTTTAAAAATAGATTTTTATGGATAAAATAGTCATTTCCTTATTTAAATGAGAAATAAAAGAACATGGGTAAATACACTTACCCAGGTAAGTGTTTCCCAAAAAACACTTACCTAGGTAATTGCATTTACCTGGGTAAATAACTTACTGAGGATCCATCTTAAATCAATTAAGTGCTTGGGGATGTCTTATCATTTACCAATGTGGCAAAACTATTCTCTCTAGAACAATTGCATCAATAGAGCAAGCATGTCTTGGACCACAAAAAATGTGTCCAAGTCTACTATTTTGTGTTGACATACAATTTAAACAAAAAACATGTATTTATTAGGGTTGTTCACAAATAAATCCAAACTAATCAAACCAACCAATCCGGCCCAACCCAATCCTAGTTGGCCAGTTTTTCTTCACTACCAATCTGTTTCAGGTTGTAAAAATGAACAAACTGATAATTCGGTTCTGTTTCGGTTTTCATATATGAAAACCGAACCGAACTGAGTTATGTGAAAAATATATATTCTGAAATATTATATATAATATTAGCACTTTGACTTCATGTGCATTGTGCAAGCTTGGAGTTGGTTGAAACCCAAACCGACCAGGTCGATTTTACTTAATAGATGGTCAGTTTCAGTTTGGTCTATAGGTAACCCGACCAGGTCGGGTCGGTTGAAAAAACACTACTAAACTGACCCATGAACAACCCTAGTATTTATATTAAACATTTCTAACTATTCTAAATAATAATTTTCAAAAATAATATTTTATTAAGTAATATAACAAAAGAAATATCAAGTCCATATTTATATAAAAAGATGACTTTTAATATCAATAAAATTATAGAAATAAAATATTTATTTTAATATTTAAATTGCACATGATATGCATCTTAAATTTTTTATATATTTTTACAAATTATCAATTAATATTTTAATTTATGTTAATAAGTAATAAGAACATATTTATTATTTATAAAAAACAAAAAATATTGCTTACAAAATGTTGAAGAATATAATGTTAAATTGAATCTATCAAATCCACTAATCTACATTTATTTCAAAAATGATTTTTTATTTCAAACTATTTATAGAAATAAAAATATTAACAATGAAATAATTATTTTAGTAATTAAAATTTGTGAATTTGTACAGGATATATATGTATCTTAGAAATTTTAACAAACTTGACATACTTTAAGTTAATATTATATTTTTATGAATTATTAATTGGAATTTTAATTTTCATTTGAGAATTTAATATTTAGTTGATTTTTTTGTTAATGTTAAAAAATTAAAATAGTAAAATTAGAAAAAAAAACTTATATAATAATTAAAATATAGTATGCACATGTCTTTAGTTTCTTTGACTATATAATATCTACGCATCCCGATATATTAATTGTAATATATTTTTTCATATACATCATTAAAATATATATTTTTGTGTATTTATATATTATTTGTGACTATTTTGGTCTTAAATTTAGTATTATTAATGTATTTTGTGGAATTTGTATATATTTCTCTAGCACATTTATTTGTTCTCGTATTTTTCGTCTGTCTGTATCTATACATTTTCAAAATATATCCATATCTGAATTCTCCGATATAATACTACATACCGATCTTTAACCCATATTACTTTTTACATTAGGACTTGCAATAATTGAAATAGGATGGATTAGCAGGGGCAAACTCGAAATGGGGATCTGCTCCTCACAAATGGTGTAAGGAGATGTTTCCAATGCATGGTAGATGTGTGTATGAGATTGGTGTGAGGTAGAGGTGTAAAGTGGGTCGTGCTACGCCGGTACAACACTACTCGCAGGCAACCCGCACTTTGGGGATCCGTGGGTCGTCACGTGATGTGCCACCCTCCCTAGTGAATATTTTGAGGGTTGGCCCGACACGGCCCACGGCCCACGGCCCAGGCCCATGTGGGCCCGTGCCGTGTCGTGGGCCAAGCCTTGGCCCAAGTCGGGCCATGGACTAGGCCAAAGCTAATTTTGCCTATTTATTTAAAAAAATGAAAAAAAAATAAAATGTTAATTTTATATGAATTTTGATGTATACAATTGCTTATATATACAATAATTAAATAAATTAATATAATAAAATTAGAAAAATAATTATTTTATTAATATACTATGATGTAACGCAATCCGGACACTCCTAGCTAGCGGACGCTTGGCTCCTAGCTGGCGATGGACAGTACTTGAGAAGAGAAAGGTGAAGGATTCCCGGGGAGCTTGCCCGATGGGAATACTCTGGTGCTTAAGTTAGAATACTTGGGAGAGCTATAAGGGATGCAAAGAGAGCTAAGAGTGCAGATAGCACTAGATCAGTAAAATTCAAGATTACCTTTGCCCCTTCGGCCCTAGGGCCTTTAAATGCAGATGTTCTTGTCAAAACGGGCGTAACCGCCACTGGCCCTTTATTGCAATAGTTATTTGCCAGGGCTGCACAGGTAACTGTTGCAGAGTACTGCCCAATCGGATGAGAGACACGACCCGGAAAGGACAGACACGCCACCACCTGTCGAGAGACGTTGGTGCAGTCTGTTGGGCTGGCAGGGGCTGCGCCGTCAGTCAGGAGATGTGGTGCAATCTAACGGGTATGGTTTCGTCAGATAAGAAGCTTCCTGAGAATGCCGCGTCACTTAACAGCGAGCTGCTTTGTAGCGAGCTGCCTTGTAGCGAGCTATCCCATAGCGAGCTGCCTTGTGGCGAGCTCCTGGATGTGTCCCAAGGTGATTCCGCCTAAGGTTGCCTTTGGGGCAGTCTTCTTGCCTAAGTATTGGAGCGAGATGATTCTCTCAGCTTGCGAGCTGGGATAGACTTGACTTGGAGTATTCCCTTTCCGCATACTGGGGTCCCTGAGCTCGCGTTGTAGCGAGCTCATTTCGTGGTGAGCTGTAATGTAGCGAGCTGTCCTGCGAGGACCTTAACGAGCTCGTTACTCAGTCGTAACCAGACTGTCATGCTGAGCTATTACTTACGTTGAACCATGTCCACACATCGTCTTCTTAGGAGGTCGGGTCAAATCACCCTCCATCAATTGCCCCCCACTCCTTGGGCTAAGGATTCTACCCTAGCACGAGGAGTTCATGGAGTGTGACGGGTGGATTTGACCCGAAATTCAAACTTGATTGACCGATTGCATTAAATACACACGTGGATGTCAAGCGATTTCTAGACTTTTCGAATGCCAAAAAGCGCGCCAAAATGGCTCTCACCTCAAGAAATTGTGCAGCCAGCATTACCTTAATCATGAAAGACATGCAACCAGTCACAGTTTGGTTTCAGAAGACATGCAATCAGACTCGCCTTGATCTGAGCCACCAATTTGTGGGCACAGTGGCTATAAATGGGAGGGCCCCAGGCCTCATTTCCTTTATGCCAACTTGCCTTGCCTTCGGATCCTGAGGTCACGCCTTCACCTAGCAGCTCGAGCTCTTCTCCTGTTCACACCGTCTTTTCGGTTCAACTTTTTCCTAGTAAGTCTTATCGCTTTGTCAGCAATGTCAGGGTACCCGTACAATGTCTTTCCCCTGGGCAGTAACCGAGATGACACCCCTTCGAGCTTAGGGAGAGCTTGGGGGCAGGCTCTGGAGGCTCGGGAGGTCTCCAGCGAAATGGCTTCCACCTCCCGGGGTAGGGAGCCAGACAGCTTTGGTCCTTCCTCCATGTCGATGGAGAGACTCAGGACCTTGGTCCTTCAATTCAACCTTCCCAGATACCTCATCTATAGTCTCTCATCCAGTGACTATCCTTGGGAACACGATCATGATGAGATCATGATCTTCCAGGAACAGCTCATCGTTGGCCTTCGTCTTCCTTTGCATCCTCTAATAGTGGAGGTTTTAAACCACTTTAATGTTACTATAGACCAATTTCACCCCAACTCAATCCGAAATGTAGTTGGGATAATTTCTTTATTTTACGAATACTATCTTCCTCTTGACCTCGACATCTTCTCCACCATCCTTTCTATCAAGAATGCTTCCCCCAGAGCGACTCAAGAAAGGCGTTCCTATTAATTTTCTCCCCATTCCGGCTTCAAGCTCCTACACAAGCTACTAAACAGGATCCCGGCCTGGAAGCGGGATTATTTTGTAGTTCGCAACCTCGAAGGGTGGCCCTTCCCAACCCATTGGAGGGTCACCATCCAGGATTCGGGTGTTGACTTGGATCCCAAAGTTCGGGAAATGCTGCAATCCTGGGCAGCGGTTGGCTTCCATTGGTCGGACTACTTGACCGAGGACAAGCTCGCGCAGGTCAGCTTGAGCCCCGGTAGGTTGCCTTTAAGGTCGCGCAATGCCTTGTAATTTTTTTTTAGCTGGACTAATGCCTTGTGATTTTTGGCACCCAACATGTCTAGTGTAGAGGTTGCGCCTTGACCAAGCTTCCACTTCCGGGAGTGTTGAGTTCGAGGTTGCTGATCCAGCCTTCGTTCCACCACCGCCTGAGGTCCCATCAGTCCCGTTCAAGGGAGTAGCCACGGAAGGTGGCGTGGAAGAGCGCGAGGTCCCGACACAAGGGCAGTACCTTCCATCTGAGCAGTCCCACCCCTTCACCTTCCCGCGATTCCCTACCAGAGAGTGGGAGAGCGTCACCGACTTCACCGTGGCTTCACGAAGGAGCCGGAAGGCGGTCACCCATGAGGAGGTCGCCAGATAGGGAGGGATGGACCCCAAGCAGCTCGCCAGGCTAGCCTCGACTCACTGCATGATGGTAAGTGGCTGTTTTTTTCTTCTTTTCCCTTCTTCTCCTTTTTTCTTTTTTGACCTTGACCTTTTGCTAGCAAGAGAACTCCGACATTCACGCCATGGCCCTCCAGACCAACATTCACTTCGGCGACGCTCTCGCTCAGAGGTCAACCGTGCAGAAGCTCCAGGGCGAGCTCGATCGGGCCCGAGGTGAAGTCCTTCAAGCTCGAAAGTGAAGCGAGGCCCAGGAGTTGCTCGTCCGGGATCATGAAGCACAAATCACCCGGCTATTCAAAGAGAGCGTTTGCTACTGGGAGGAGTCATCGAGGGTGATAGTGGAGAGGGATCTCATTCGTCAGCAGGTCCAGGACTTGGAGTCCACACTTCAAGATCGGACTCGGAACTTCGACGCCATGGTGAAGGTTGAGCGAGCTAAGGCGGTGTGAGACTTCAAGGACTCCTAGGAGTACCATGACCTCCAGGTGGAGTATGACTCGAGCTCCTATTGTTCTGGATTCAAACTTTGCCACTAGCTGGTCCAAAAGAAGTTCACTGGGCTCAAACTTGAGGGCATAATGATGAAGGGACTGGATCTAGAGATGGCGGACATGGCAAAGGAGGAGGAGCCTGACTCTCCAGAGGATGACGAGGACGTGGAGGCAGCGGATCCTTGAGGTTGGTTGCTCTTGTTTTTCTTTCTTCCAAATGGCTTCCTGAAGTGGTTGTTCCCGGGTGTCTGAACCCAATTTTAAATATCTCTTTTTTTATGAACTCTCTGGGGCGGTTGGGCCCGGTTTTTTCTATTTTGATGAACTTCTTTCGGGTTGTTAAGCTCATTTTTTTATTTTTAAGAGTTAGTAATGAAATGTTTTGTCTTTTTCTACTAAGTATTGTGTTCTCTTTACTTTCTGTCGAAGCGATTTTATCACTCGAGCTGTTAGAGCTGCATACCCGAAGTAAGGCCTTTCGGCAATTGTTATCCCGAATTGTTCCCCCCTTATTGGGTTCAACTAGTATACCGAGGCGAGCTACGCTTCTTAGGGCTTATGCCCGTGCTATTTGTGCCTCCGGTATTAATACTTAGCCTTTGCTGGTGAAACGACTAGGTCTTACACAGTATCGAGGTCTTAGTTAGCTCGGCGTTTTAGCCCTTAGGCTGAGGGAGTGATTTATAGTCCACTCTTAGAGTTTGCCCATGCCACAGAGGCGACTAGGTCTTATGCGCTGAGGTCTTCGTTAGCTCGGCATTTTGGCCCTTAGGCTCTGGGAGTGACTCATGGTCTAATCTTGGAGTTCACCCATGCCATAGAGGTGACTAGGTCTTATCGCGCCGAGGTCATCGTTAGCTCAGAATTTTGGCCCTTAGGCTCTAGGAGTGACTCGTGGTCTACTCAGTAGTTTATAGGTAAAATTGCCTTAAGTTGACAGTATTCCATGCCCGAGGTACTTGTTTTCCTTCTAGGGTTTCGAGCTCGTACATTCCTTCCCCGAGCACCTGCTTTACTCGGTAGGGTCCTTCCCAATTTGGCCCGAGCTTACCAACATCGGGCTCAGGCACCATAACTTTACGAAGGACCAGGTCGTCGATGCGGAGGTTTCGCTTCTTGACCCTGGCGTTATAGTACCGAGCTACTCTCTGCTGGTAGGCTACAGTCCTAATATATTCGAGGTCCCGTACTTCGTCAAGAAGGTCGAGCTTGGTGCGTAGCTCGTCTTCATTTGCCTTGTCATCATACGCTTCTAGTCGTAGTGAGGGAACCTCGATCTCGGTTGGGATGACTGCTTCAGTGTCGTAGGTGAGGTTGAAGGGGGTCTCACTTGTATCGGTCTTCACTGTGGTCCGATAAGCTCATAGAACACTAGGTAGCTCATCTACCCATAGTCCTTTAGCTCGGTCCAGGCGTGCCTTCAGTCCACAGAGGATAGCTCTATTCATGACTTCCACTTGGTCGTTTGCTTGAGAGTGTGCGATTGAGGTAAAGTTCTGTCGAATTCCCATGTCTTGGCACCAGTTCTGTAATTTAATGTCCTCAAATTGCTTACCATTATCAGAGACCAGTACCGAGGTAGCCCGAAGCGACACACTATACTTTTCCAAAAGAAGTTCTATACGTTTCGAGTTGTGATTATTACAAGAGGTTCGGCTTCTACCCACTTAGTGAAATAAACAACTGCTACCACTAAGAACCTCCTCTGGCCTATTGCTGGTGGAAATGGTCCGAGTATATCGATCTCCCACTGTGCAAAAGGCCACGGGCTGGTGAGATATTTCAGGTCAACGGCAGGTTGATGGTGGATATTGGCATGCTTCTAGCACTTGTCACACTTTCTAACGAGCTCGATCGCATCTACTTTAATTGTTGGCCAGTAGTACCCCATTCGTAGCGCTTCGGAAGGTCGCTAGCAATGTAGGTAGGAGAGCGTATAAAATCTTTAGTACAACCGTTTGTCTATTATGACATATTTGGCCGCTTGACGCTCTAACCTTTTGATGACGTTGTGGTCTACAGGGAGGGTCCCGTGTAGCAAGAAGCTCATGAGCAGATCAATCCAGCTCGGCTTTGCTTGAACGACAGGAGTGACCTCCTCTACTCCCCCCAAGAATGCTAGGCCAAGGCAGATTCTCTATGTACATGGTTCTCGGGATAGGGCATCGGCCTCAGCGCTCTCCGATCTTGGGATTTGCTAGATGAAGTGTGACTAGAAGTTGAGCAGAGCCTCTCTTACTTTGGCTAAGTAGGCGATCATGGTCGGTTTGTGAGCTTTGTATTTGCTTGTGACTTGATTGACCATGATTTGGGAATCGTTGCAGATGACAACGTGCTTGGCTTTCACTTCTTTGGCTAGAGCCAACCCGGCTATTAACGCCCCATACTCCGCTTCATTGTTGGATGCCACGAACTCAAAGCGTAGTGTATACTCCAGTTTTGTGCCACTTGGGCCGTACAGAACGATTCCGGCTCTGCTGCCCTACTGGTTTGACGAGCCATCTACGTGAAGGATCTAGGGCTCCTCATCCCAGTTCGCGCTTGGCCTAACTATGAGAGATGCCACACTGGTTGCTACCTCACAGTGCTTGAGCTCAACAAGCCTGGGAACTTCGGGCTCACCCAAGCTGGGGGCCTCGTGCTCGACCGACCTAGGGACTTCGGAGTTGAAAGTGCATTCCGCAATGACGTCTGCCAAGGCTTGGGCCTTGATAGCAATTCGCGGCTTGTATTGTAGATCATACTCGCTGAGCTCAACGGCCCACTTCGTCAATCTGCTAGAGACCACGGGCTTGAGCAGAACTTGCCTCAATGGTTTTTTGGTGAGGACGATGACAGTGTGAGCTTGGAATTACGGACAAGCTTTCAGGTTGCAATAACTAGTGCATAGGCCAACTTTTCTATCTCTGGATATCTCGTGTCCGCTCCCTGCAACACTTTACTAACATAGTAGATAGGTCGTTGGACCCGATCTACCTCTTTTATTAGTATCGAGCTGACCACCTTGTCACTTGCCAAGAGGTACAACTCTAAAACAACGCCCTCCTCGGGCTGGGTTAAGACCGGTATGCTAGTGAGGTACCTTTTGAGCTTGTCGAATACGAGCTGGCACTCTTTGGTCCATTCAAAACCTTTGCTTTTAATTGCCTTAAAGAAAGGCAGGTAGCGGTCTGCCGACTTGGACATGAAGCGGCTCAGAGCAGCTATTCGGCCATTCAGCCTCTGAACCTCCTTCAGTTTTCAGGGTGGTCTCATGTCTAGGAAGGCCTTTATTTTATCCGGGTTGGCCTCAATGCCACGCCGGTTAACAATGTACCCCAGGAATTTACCCAAGGTGACACCGAATACACACTTATTGGGGTTCAATTTCATGTTAAATTTATGCAAAATTTCAAAAATTGAATGCAAATCAATGGCTCAAACAATTTATTCACAAGTCTCTGAAAGTTTGCCCCAGCATTTTTCAACCCAAAGGGCATGACCTTGTAACAGTACAGGCCGAGCTCGGTTATGAAGGCAGTCTTTTTTTCATCGACTAGGTCCATCCTAATCTGGTTGTAGCCCGAATAGGCGTCTAGGAAGCTCAACACACTCATGCCCTGAGGTCGCATCCACCAAACGGTCGATCCTGGGGAGTGAGAAGCAGTCCTTTGGGCAAGCTCGATTCAGGTCAATGTAGTCGACACACATGCGCCACTTACCATTAGCCTTTTTTACCAGAACGGGATTGGCCACCCAACTCGGGTAATGGACTTCCCTGATAAAGTTGGTTGCGAGGAGCTTCCCGACCTCCTTGTCGAGGCTTTTTTTCTATCTAACGGGCCTAACTACAGGATCAGTATTAATCTTGTGAGTTATGATGCTAGGGTCTATGTCGGGCATCTCCGCCACAGACCATGCAAAAACATCTAAATTTTTAAGTAAGAAGTGTACCGGTTGAGATCGTAGAGGCTCCTAAATAGAAGCGCCGATTTGAAGTGTCTGAGTTGGGTCCTCTGTCGATGCCAGGATGGAGACAGTCTCTTCCATGGGTGCAGCTCGCTCCACGCACTGCTTTGTAGGTCGCTCCATCTTGAGGTCATCAGCCACCTTTGCTTTCCCTTTGAGGGCGGCGATGTAGCACTTGCAAGACTCAAGCTGGTCACCTCGCGTTATCCCGATTCTGAAGTCTGTTGGGAACTCCATTGCCAAATAGTAAGTGGAGACCACTGCACGTAGGGCATGGGTGATCGGTCAACCTATGATGACATTGTACGAGGAGGGGGTTGCGACCACCAAGAAGTCGTGGTTGAGCCTCACAATGCTAGGCCAAGTGCCGACTTCCACAGGTACTATAATCCTTCCTAGGGGCCTGACTTCCTCTC
Organism: Nelumbo lutea; assembly: GCF_056320005.1. NCBI lineage: Eukaryota > Viridiplantae > Streptophyta > Magnoliopsida > Proteales > Nelumbonaceae > Nelumbo > Nelumbo lutea. The sequence continues at coordinate 44,335,303 of NC_142688.1, forward strand.
TACTGAAGCCTACCAGGGGAGTATTCGTGGGCTTTAGGTCGCTTTCTTGGAGCTGGAGCTGGTCGAATGCTACTTTGAAGAGGATATTTTCCGAGCTGTTGGAGTCGATGAGGACACACTTGACTTCAAAGTCATTTATCTTTATCTTTATGACGAGTGCATCATCATGGGGGTAGTGGATCCTGCGTGCATCATCCTCTGTGAAGAAGATCGGATCTTCCATCCTTGGCTGCTTCGGGGGATTTTGTTCTTCCCTGGAGGCCTTGCGAGTTGATGTCCGAGCTGTAGCTGTGGTACAACACACAACAATCGAACCTCCAACGATCACGTGGATAGTCCCCCGAACTGGTCTCTCTTTTGGGGGCTGCCTCTGCGGTTGCTCTGCCTGCCTATTGAATTCAAGAGCATCTCTACTCTACTCCCCCTGCCGACCTGCTTTATTATTATTATTATTTTGTACAAAATTTTTCAAGTATCCGCGACGGATGAACTCCTCTATTTTGTAGCGGAGGTTTTTACAATTTTCGGTGCTATGATCGTAGTCTTTATGGAAACTACAATACAAATTTTTATTTCTTACACTAGGACTGGCCTTCAGCCAAGGTGGCCACTTCACATACGGGGCATCCTTGATTTCCATAAGGATCTTGGCCCGCTTCACGTTCAGAGGTGTGTAGTCCGTTCTTTCAGCTACTGGAGCTCGGAAAGGCTGACTCGGTCTTGCCCCCCGCACTGGGTCTTTTTTCTTCTTACCATCCCCTTGAATCAAGGACTCGCCTTCCCTTTTTCTCTTCTCGAGCGCACTTGTGTTCTTCTGGTTGATTTCCTCCTTTGTCCCTATAAACTAATCTGCGAGCTTGAGGAACTCGGTCATAGTTTTGGGCTGATTGACAACCACATGCCACTTGAATCCTTTATGGGTAATGCCTCTCTTAGCCACGGTGAGACGAACTGCAGGGTCCATTGAACCGCTTGATATAACTCCGAATGGACTCCCCTTCCTTCTACACTATGCCAATGAGGCTTTCTTGAGTTCTTGGGCACCTCTTGCTGGTGACAAAATGGGAGGTGAAGACTTGCACGAACTGCGCCCAGCTTCTTATTGATCCAGGCACGAGATTTCGGTACCATGTGTGGGCCACCCCTTTGAAGGTGGTGGAGAAAGCCATGCAGATACAGGATTCACTAGCCCTTGCCAGGTGCATCTGGGACTGGAAGGCATCCACGTGGTCATTCGGATTGAAGGATACATCGTACTTATCCAAGGGAGGAAGCTTGAAATCCTTTGGCGTAGAGACAACAAGAAGTTCTGGTGACAGAGGGGAAGGAACTGAAAGGAGAGGAGTAGCTTTTACTTCATCTGAGCTTACCTCCTCCTTACCCTTGAGCTCGGGCAGGACGCGGATAGCAGTTCGGTGAGCTCATCGGTGCCTCCGTTGCTACTTCGTCGACTCGTCGGTGCCTCCGCTGCTACTTCATCGGCTCGGCATTGGTGTTGTTGGCTTCAGTATTACTGAGCTTGATGGGCTCGGACTGCTGATGATAGCTGTAAACCGAAGGGCCCTGCCTGTAATCTGTGGCTAGGACCTCAAACTGGTTTTTCAGCGCACGGGAGCTCGAACTGAGAGTGCTGAGGCGATGCAGGCCTGATTGGCTGGGAGGCCCCCGACCTGCCTGTAGGTTGCGAGGCAGGGGTCACTGGTCTCTCCTTCCTGCAGTGGGACGACGCTCGGCTTTTGGAAGGGTTATGGGTTTGAGAGGCCTCTTCCCGGCGAGGAAGTTCGCTTCGATGGGAGGGCTTGGCTTGCTTTGTGGCCGGATGCCGAGGGGGAAGCGACTGTTGGGCCTGAGGCAATGAAGGGAATTGTTGTTGGTACTAGTATTGAGAAACTTGATGCAACATTTGTTGCTAGTAGAGTTGAAACTGTTGGAACTGTTGCATTTGAGCTTGCATGGCTCGCATGCACTGCACCAAGTCTTTGAGTTGGCTTTGGTTGCTCAATGGGGGAACAATGGAAGGTTCAGTAAAGGTTTCTCCAACCGTGAAAGGGAGTGGAGCATTCACAGGTGCCACTGTGTGAGACACATTTAAGCTGGGAACTCTGTCCACAGAGAGGGAGACGGTGAACTGTCCAATGCAGACAATGGGGAGCTGAGGTTGTTCCCCGGAAGCGTTCTGGTTAGCACCTCATCCGGCATTGCTAGGGGAAGCCATGAATGCTGAGTTCTTAGAGAAAGTTGTGGAGACTAGAGGAAGGCTTTTTGAAGCAACTTCCACAGACGACACCAAATGATGCATCGCAATCCAGACACTCCTAGCTGGTGGACACTTGGCTCCTAGGTGGTGACGGACGGTACCTAAGAATAGGAAGGTGAAGGATTCCTGGGGAGCTCGCCCGGTGGGAATACTCTGATGCTTAAGTTAGAATACTTGGGAGAGTTGTAAGGGATGCAAAGAGAGCTAAGAGTGCAGATAGTGCTAGATCAGTAAAATTCAAGATTACCTTTGCCCCTTTGGCCTTGGGACCTTTAAATGCAGATGTTCTTGTCAAATCGTGCATAACCGCCACTGGCCCTTTGTCGCAACAGTTATTTTCCAGGGCTGCACAGGTAACTATTGCAAAGTACTGCCCAATCAGATGAGAGACACAACCCAGAAAGGACAAATATGCCACCACTTGTCGAGAGACGTGGGTGCAGTCTGTTGGGTTGGCAGGGGCTGCGCCGTCAGTCAGGAGACATGGCGTAGTCTGACGGGTACGGTCTCATTAGATAAGAAGCTTCTTGAAAACACGAGCTACTTTGTAGCGAGCTATCCCATAGCGAGTTGCCTTGTGGCGAGCTCCTAGATGTGTTCCGAGGTGATTCCGCCTGAGGTTGCCTTTGGAGCAGTCTTCTTGCCTAAGTATTGGAGCAAGCTGATTCTCTCAGCTTGCGAGCTGGGATAGACTTGACTTGGAGTATTCCCTTTCCGCATACCGGGGTCCCTGAGCTCGCGCTGTAGCGAACTCATTCCGTAGCGAACTGTAATGTAGAGAGCTGTCTTGCGAGGACCTTAATGAGCTCATTACTCAGTTGTAGCCAAGCTGTCATGTTAAGTTGTTGCTTACGTTGAACCACGTCCACACATAGTTTTCTTAAGAGATTGGGTCAAATCACCCTCCATCATATTATATACTATATATTATTATATAATTATAATTTATATAATATATTATATATAAATATATAAATATTATATATATAATATAAATAATATATATGAGCCGTGCCACGAGTCGGACCCGATTTACACCTCTAGTGTGAGGTGCCTGTGTTAGGAGCATATTCGGTCTCGGCAAACTCACACATGTGAGCCGGTTTGCTTGCAAACGCTGACATGTGCACTCGCAATGTGGAATGGGATCTGCTCCTCACACATGGGCGCCTCGGAGGCACATCCACCGTGCATTGTAAGCATCTCCCGTTCTTATCCCACCGTGCATATCCTACAACGCAACATAAACCCTCTCACTTCTATCTTCCTTAGCAGCAAACCAGGGTTCTGTTCCGGAGGCTCTTTCTTCTGCAACTTGGGGTTCTTGAGTCGCGGAAAGGATGGCGTCTTTCATGGCGATTCAGCGAGCTGGAAATTCCATGTTGGCCACATTTTTCAAGGTACGGGTTCCATACTCTTATAAGCTCTTCTCCAAACACAGTCATACACTGAAGCTAAGTGTCTTGTTCTCCGCCCCTCGTAATCTTCCATTGAGATCCCTCGGCACCTCCGCCGTCCCAAACCAGTGGAATCCGCCCCAGCCATCTGATACTAGGGTTTTTCAGCACGACGGTGGTGTAGCTCAACGTGGAAACCCTAACCAGTGGAATCCTCAGGATCAGAGTTATGCCCAGCGTGGAAACCCTAACCAGTGGAATCCTCAAGATCAGAATTATGTTCAGCGCGGAAACCCTAACCAGTGGAATCCTCAAGATCAGGATTATGCCCAACGTGGTAACCCTAACAAGTGGAGTCCTCAAGACCAGAATTATGCCCAGCGCGGAAATCCTAGCCAATGGCGTTCCCAAGGTCAGAATTATGCCCAGCGCAGTAACCCTAACCAGTGGAGCTCTCAGAATCAGAGTTTTGCTCAGCGTACTAACCTTAATCAGCGGAACCCTCAAGATCAGAATTTTGCTCAACGCGGAGTCCCTGACCAGTGGAACCCCCAAGATCAAAACCAGAAACAAGTCGTTGAAAATGGCGCTCCTAATGTGCCCCCTGCCAATGTTGATTTGATGAGCCTATGCAGGGAGGGAAAGATCAAAGAAGCTGTTGATTTCATGATCCAAGGCGTTCGTGCTGATCTTCCCGCTTTCCATGCATTGCTGAACTCGTGTGCTAACTCAAAGTTACTTGAAGAAGGGAAAAAGGTACATGATTATGTGCTGCGGTCACCCTGTAGGACTGACCTTCTATTGATGAATAAGGTGATTGAGATGTACATAAAATGTGGTAGTATGACTGATGCCCGGAGGGTGTTTGATCGAATATCTGAAAGGAATATGGATGCTTGGCATTTGATGATTAATGGGTATGCCATGAATGGGCAGGGGGATGATGGATTGCAGCTATTTGAACAGATGAGGAAGCTAGGGTTAATACTAAATGGACAGACTTTCCTTGCTGTTTTATCTGCTTGTGCTAGTGCAGAAGCTGTAGAAGAAGGTTTTATACACTTTGAGTCGATGAAAAATGAATATGGGATTTCTCCAGGGATTGAACATTATTTGGGGATTATTGATGTTCTTGGGGCATCTGGGCATGTTACTGAAGCTAAGGAGTTCATTGAGAACATGCCAATAGAACCTACAGCAGCAGTTTGGGAGGCCTTGATGAATTTTGCTAAAGTTCATGGAGATATTGATCTTGAGGACCATGCAGAGGAACTGTTAGTTGCTCTTGACCCCTCTAAAGTTGTTGCTAACAAGATCCCAGCTCCACCACCCAAAAAGCGTTCAGCAGTTAGCATGCTTGAGGGGAAGAATAGAGTGAGCGAGTTTAGAAGTGCAGCTCCCTACAAGGGAGAGGAAGTAAAAGGCTTGAATATGAAGGAAGCTGGTTACGTGCCGGACACAAGATATGTGCTCCATGACATTGATCAGGAGGCCAAAGAGCAGGCATTGCTCTATCACAGTGAGCGGTTGGCCATTGCTTATGGTCTAATCAGCACTCCAGCGAGAACACCTCTTAGGATCATCAAGAACCTCCGTGTCTGTGGTGATTGTCATAATGCAATCAAGATAATGTCTAAGATTGTTGGCAGGGAGCTCATTGTTAGGGACAACAAGAGGTTTCATCATTTCAAGGATGGCAAATGTTCTTGTGGGGATTATTGGTGATACCTGTCATTAAATTAAAGCTTATGTTTTGTGCCTACATGACCACATTAGCATTGGTTAGTGTATAAAGGTGGATCAGAATGTCCAGTTCTATTAGTGGAAATTCATGGTGTTACTTATTAGTAGGGGAGGAACTCTGGGAAGTAGGAACATGGGAATGCTAGAAGGTACTTCAGATGTGCTTATAAAGTATTTTTTTTTTATTTTCTTCTTCTTTCTTTTTTTGATCAACAACGATGAAAACAATTCTATTGTTAAAAACAGGATATTACATCTTATGGTACAAACCTGAGAGCATAGCCATGTTATCCTCTTCAACATTAAAATTACAAACATTACAATTTTGTCCAAACTAAAGAATTTCTGTTCACCCCTTGCTTAGCCAAGAAATTTTGGAATGGTAGCATAGGGCTACCTTCTTCAGGGGTTTTGGCATTTTACATGTACAAAGCTTAGCAGTTACTTATAAAAAATTATAACTTTCCCGTGTTAGTATTAAACTTAATGAAAGGGCCACATTCATTTACTTTTGGCTCTTTAGTCTCCCCTGTTCTATCATCTGTGCCAGATCTGCTATCACTTATAGTAGGATGAACAACCAGGGTAGAAGCTACATGGAAAACCAAACTGAAGAACCACTAGTGTTGAGTTTGACTCTAGGGTAAAATCCCTAGCCCATGGAGGACATTTGATATTTTAAGTTTAGTACAAAAATTGTACTTCTTAGATGACTCAGCAAGCAAACTCACTTCCTTTCCTCCATAATATCATCAAAGGTGTCCTGTCAAGTCATGCAGAACATATTTGTGTAAGCAGTTTATAATCTGAAAGCATGTCAATGCTGTTGACTTCAGCACCATGCAATATTTATTAAATCATAATAGTAGAATTTTGTTAGATTTATTTCCCTGAGGTTAACATTGGACATTTGGACTCCATAAAATATGACGCTTTGTTGGGTTAACAGAAGCTTACATGAAATTTGACATTTGTAAAGTGCTTTATAGAAAGATCAATAATTGGTATATGTTCCCCAATTCTTATAGTGTGTACATGGTTAACAGAAAGACAATGTAATACTTATTCAGAAAATGTAGCTTTTGTTATTTGGATCTGAAACTATTTCATTTTTGAGTAATAATTGCACATTCCCACTAGTGACTGAACCCAACAGAAATATGGCTTTAACGTGGCAAAGGTTTTCTGAAGTGAAAACCTTTTTCATCTGTGCAGTTCATACTGATAAGAAAGATCCTTAGATGTTTCTGGGTCATTAGCATAGCCTTTAGTAGGTTGAAACTTGTCCACAAGATTTGATGGCTTAGTTTTCTTAGTTATTCTAGATTTTTTGAGAAACAGATTCTTGTTAGACTTAAGCTGCAGATTTTTTTTTTTTTTTTTTTTTAATGAATTTGGTGAGATGCATCTTTTGTTTTTGGATTACCAGATAGGCATTTGCCCAATGTTGGTTTCAGGTATCTGGGGTCTTGGGAGGGGTGGAGCGGAAGTGGATATGGATAACTTTCAGAATTTTGTTGCACAAGGTTGCCCTTCTTGGACTTGAACTCTCTTTCTTCTGCATGCCAGCCTGAGATTTTACAAGGACGTTTGAAATTTCTATTTGGTACCTTAATTTGTATTGTTAATGGGTCTGGAGGTATTTTATATCTGGTGCTTGGGCTGCAAAGCCTGTATAGTTTGGACTAACAATCAAGACATTGTTATCTCGATCAAGAATTTTTAGTAATTCTTATAAACAGATTTTACAAATTTAATACAAAACAATATACACAAAAGAAATTTATTAAAAGAAAAATATACAATTTTTTTTTGTTAACTTTTTTAATGAATTTTCTTTTACTATAAAAACACAATGGTCCCCTCTTTTGATAAGTAACTGTTAGCATGCATTAATTTAGCACTTATAAAATTTTGTTATGATGCAAGGCTCCCATCTGGAGCCATCCTTTCTCTCAAGTGTACAAATTAGCCCAAAAGAAATGATCCCTTGACACCCCTTGCTTAGCTAATGTGTCAGGCATAGAGTTTACTGATCTATTGACCCACTTGAAGGTGGCCTCAACTTCTCTTGATAATCTCATGATCTCCCTCATTTCCTTCCTATACATCCAAGGTCCCTCATTGTTATTCACCAATCAGCCCACTACCAACAAGGAGTCTCCTTGAACCTCTATTTGATTCATGTTTAGCTGCCTTGCTGGTTTCAAACCTTATAGGAGAGAAATGATTTCTGTTTTTAGTAAGTCTCCAGTTCCTATTGGACCTGATTAAAGAGCCAATACAGATCCATTTCTATCTCTGAACACTCCCCCAATACCTGAGGGGCTAGGGTTTCCAAAGGAACTACCATCACAGTCCAGTTTCACTCTATTGTATATGGATGGCATCTAAGTTTTTGTACTGGCAGTTTCATGGTAGAGGATGCTGCTATTACATCCCACCCTCTAATGAAATCATCAACTGAGAAGTCCTTAAAAATCATTATTGTTTTAACCCATTGGATTACTTTGAGCTTAAGGCCTTCTATTAAAGCATTCACATTTTTATATTGGCCCTTAAATATCCTGTTGTTTCTGTCCTCCCATACTGCCCATAAAATAGCTAGTCTTGTTGCTCTCTACATCACCTTCCCCCTTCTTTCTGGCATCAAATTGAAACTTGAGCTGAATGAATTGGCAACTTCCAGAGGTGGAATCCATTTGCATTCAAAGAGAACAGAAAAACTCCCAAACACAAGATACATATAGACAGGAAATTTGTAAATGGGGCCAAGTTCATCGCTAGCGTTGCACAAAACACATATACGAGGGGGAAGGGTAGATCTTTGGGGCATCCCGGATATAAATATAATGACAGGGTATGTGAGAACATAGAGTGAAGGAATACAGTTATGTTTTAGAACTTTTGATACGATCGTTAATCAACTCAATTACTCAAATCCATATTTATCTATCTTTAATTTGCTTCACTTTTTTTCTTGTGAAGTGCATTGATTGCCTTAACTGATATTCAGGCATTTACTTATGAAGCAAATAGTAAATTGTTGGCTCGATGTGTTAGGCTGTTAATGATTTTGCCTATGCTGTCAAGGAGATTATGTGAAGCTTATAAAGAATTAAAGCAAAAGAAAGCAGCTTCTTATGGTGATGATGATATATAGGACTGCTCCTAAATGGTGTTGCTTCATCAATTGATGGTGGAGAGGTTGAATTAATGATCAGAATTAGACAGTTGGACAGAAAGTATAATGATGAAGATCAAAATATCAAATTGATAATTTGTAAATGTGGCTATATTCTGTTGTTAGCTTCTGGTTCCAACTACATCTAAGTTGAAGTGTTTGATATTCAATTCTTGAACATTGGTTGTGGTCTTTGTGGGCCAAAGATCCAACTTTTTTTCCAAAACAAGGTGCTTTTAATTGCAAACTTTTAGCTTGAAAATTTAAATATTGAATGGCTATTATCAATCTGACATGTTGGGTATGAGGTGACGTGGACAAGGGGATTAAAACATGGATAATCATGAAGTTCTCTCATCTATGGATGGTCTTGATCAGCATCCCTTCCATTTCGTAGAATCATAGGGAAGCTTCCTACATCAATTAGGAAACCTTTTTTCAACATCATTTTCTCGCTCACTCTTGGTTTGAAATCTATTTGGTGTTTCTGCTACAAGTCCAAACTGCCCAACCCACCCACCCAATTATTAATGGGTCAAATCCATTTATTTAGTTCCGGATCGTTGTGGGTCGGTTAACCCAATAAGCATAGGCTTTAATGGATTGGGCAGGTTGGGTAATGGTTAACCATCGAATCCATCAAGGAGCAGAGATCGGTCAATACTCTAAACGGTATAAATTCAAAATGTTGACCCTTGAAATCAACAGACCTATCCATGAACCTTTCTTGTATAAACTCTTTTGGGTTCTTCTAGATTTCAGGATCCATTATTAGACCAATTACCCTCATTTATCAATGTCAATTTAAGCTTATCCCTTGATGATCATGGAATCTATATCTTGTCAAATTCATCTTTTTGAATAGAATTTACTTGAAAATATAACTCTATCTTGTTATAGATTTACAGCAATTCAAACAATTCACTTTTAAACCATATTAGCTAGTGGTTTAAAAAGTGCGCCTGTAGGCACATAGGCGAGGCGTATTTTAGGTTAGGCGTCCTGCCGAAGTCTTAGGCTTAGAACTTTCAAAAGGCGTGCCTTTTGAAAATTGTACACTTTTTTGCTTTTTTTCAAACCTAGCGCCTGGGTTAGGGGTTCTGCCCCGGACCCCAATCACACCCCTCGAGGCAAGTCCAAACGAGTCCATGTTAAGGTCTTAAATTCTTAGTTCGTACACAAAATGTTGTATGGTTTTTTTGGACCTAGTGCCATGCTTTAAAAGGGCATGCGCATGCCTCACCTTGCGCATCGGGCACAAAGTGGCCCTTGTGCCTTTTTTGTGCCTTGTGCTTTTAAAACATTGTATTACAAATTTGCAACATATATTGGCACTTGCATCACTTCATGAAGAATAACTAGTAATCCCAAGCTAATATGCTCTTTGTTTTCACCTCAGTGGTAAACACAACTCACAAGTTGTCCTATGGCAGCCTACCATTATGCATTAGCACAACTTCTAAATGAAAATATAAATAATAAATAATAAATATTTATTATTTATTTCAAAAAATTATAAAAATAAATAAACATTGTATAATATATTAAAAAAATAGTTATTAAAGAAGAAATTTCAATTGCTTTGTGGATATGATAGATCATCTATAGAATTATAATATATTCAATCATTGTGATCAAATGATAAAATATAATTAATTATTTTTTAATTATAAAAATATAAAAATATAAAAATAATTATTAAAGAAGAATTTTCAATTGGTTTGTGGATATGATAAATCATCCATAGAATTATAATATATTCAATTGCTGTGATCAAATGATAAAATATAATTAATTATTATTTATTTTTTAATTCTAAAAATATAAAAAATCAAAAAAATATATATTATAGAAGAAATTTCCAATTGCTCTATAGATAAGATAGATAAATTCGTAGATCTAAAACATATTTAGTTTTTATAGGTAGAGAAAAAAATTATATTTCAATTTTTTTGTTAATTTATATATTCCTCAAATATCTTCATGAAATTTCCATAAATCTAAATAATACAAAAAAATGTGATGTTGAATGTAAGAAATGTAGATCAACATAAATTTAAAAATTTGAGAAAAAAAAAGAAATCACCAGATATTATAAAAATTTGAAAAAACTTACCTATATTTGCTATATTCGTTAAAAATTTGAAAAATCTTAAAAAAAATTAAAGATTCACACTTGTTTCTTGCAAATTTTTGCAAATCTAGTATTCTAGGAATGAAGTTTGGAGTTTGAGTCATTTGGGGTGAAAGAATGCTTATTTCAGGGAAAAGAAGCTTGCTTTCCCCTTTTACTTTTTTTTTTTTAGTTTTTGGCCGTATATTTTTTGTCGATACACTACCAAGACACCCCGATACATCCCCGATATGGTCCGATACACAGGAAAAAGACGAGACACGCAATTTTCATGCATATCCCATATTTGTTTTTCAAAGATACGATATGATATGCTCTGTATCAAGCGTAACGTATCAAAATTTTAAACCTTGTGATTAACAATTCTAACTAAAAGTTAAAAGAAATAATATTTAAAATTAGCATTTTATAACTAAATGAAATAAACAATCTACCAAACCCGAATTTATATCAAATGATGATTTTAATCTCAAGAAATTTATACAAACAAAATATTAAAAAAAGACTAATTACCTTAGTACTTAAAATTTATAAATTTGTGCATGATATATATCTTACTAGGGCTGTCAATGGGTTGGGTCTACCCGATAGACCCGAACCGTCTGAACCATATTTATCGGTTCTGGTTCTATGATTCATTCCAATGGGTCAGTTCTGATTTTATTTTGTGTCCCGATTAATATCGGTCAGGACTGGTTTTGACTATCCTAAACCGACTAGACCCGAACTGATTATATGTACATGTTTAAGAGTTATAGGTATGCCTAAAATTGCAATTTTACTTTTAACACCTAAAACCCTTGAGCTCAAAACCTTTTGGCCTTTACCCTTTTGTTTTGCTTTTGCCGCTTGAGGCTTTAGCTTCTAAAGTTCTACTCGTCACTTTATCTTTCTTTGAGAAAGTTTCTCATCTCCGTCTTTGTGTATCACTACACACCAAGCTCTACCATGGACAAAGAAAAAGAGAAGATGGGGTAGAAGAAAAAAAGCTTATCATAGTTTAAATGCCACCCATGTGAACCTTGGATTGGGAGTACCAGATAAATGGACAACTAGTAAGTGGGCTCTAGCTTAATTGCTGAATAAGGAGGCGGTCTGATTTCAAGATCACTCGATATATGCAGGTTTGCTTAGTTTTTTCCCATTAGCTTTAATTTAATTGCTACTATTTTTATAGTAAGGTTAAACTGAAATTGTATAGGATTGCAGGCTGTTTACAGATTATTTTTTAGCAAGATTATATAGTATAATAGGTTTTTTTTTTGACAAGTATCCTACTGATATTCTGATAACAAGTTATTGAACAAAATGTTATTTTCTTATCAAACTAGAATCAAGTAAGTTCTTTTTGCTGCTATATTCATTAGTAATATTAATTAATTAATATAGAAAATTTTATCAAAAACTACAAGGCTTACCATCTTAAGTATGGGTTGTTATTTAATCGGGTCCAATCGGGTTAGACCTGATTGTCCTAATTGGCCCATCGATTCGATACTGGTTGTGAAATAATAGAACCGATCGGGTCTAGTTCGGTTTTGGTACTATCGGTTTTAGCAGTCGGTTTGGAACAGTTCTACCCTGTCCTAAACCAGACCCGGACTGCTGACAACCCTATATCTTACAATTTTTATATATTTTTATAATTTTTACTTCAAAAAATTTATAGAAGTTCAAATTTTAATTATGAAATAATTATTTTAGTAATTAAAAATTATGAATTTTCTTACGATATATATCTTATAAAAGTTAATAGATTTGATATATTTTGAGTAAAAATTATATAAAAATATTTTTAAATGTTAATTTAATATATTTGAGAATTAATATTTGGTTAACCTTTGCGTTAATGTTAAAAAATAAAAATAATAAAATAGAAAATAATTGATGTAATAATTAGGATAAATATAATAATTTCATATGTTTTATGTCTTGGACTCTTAAATGTTTACAAAATACATTACCCTAATAAGTTCATATGTTCGTATGTTTGATATTTATGCATCCTACTATATTAATTGTAATATATTTTTTTATGTACGTCAATAACTATATATATTTGAGATAAAACAGGGTATTGGGAATGGGTACCATGTCATGTCAAATAAAACAGGGTATTGGGTATCAAATACCCTAAAGTCAAAACCCAAACCCATCCCAAAGCCTATAGGGTTTTGATAAACAGGTCCTGTTAGGGTTGGGATGGATCAGATACCTGAAAATTCCTGCCAAATTGCCATCCCTAAGTTCAAGTAAACCTTGCTGATGTCTCAACCATTAACATTCTTCCTATATTTACTATTGATGACAACTACCCAAAGAGCACTAGGCTCAAAGAGGCTACTTGCATATCCATTTGTCAAGAAGAGGTATGTTTTCCTTAATATGTCCAATACTCAGACCATTTGCTTCCTTTGGCTTGCAAACCTGCTCCCAACTTATAGCCTTTGCCTTGCTTATTCTGGTGAATGTTTAAGCATCCAATTGGTTCGTAAATACACATATTCATAGCTTCTGGAAACCTATGAGAGAGGAAATGTACTCAGAAATGAACAATGGAAGGGATTGTTCAACGGGTTGAAGTAGATGGAATAGATTTGTGTGCACCACTGGAGTGAGCACCAACTAATGGACTTCTTCAAAGACAAGTGAGACAGAAATAGATTCAGTCCCTGTGACAACATTGGTCTTCTTCATGGAGTAAATTGCTTTCACTTATTACTTGGGTCTTACTATGATACTATCACGCATTGACGACAACCGAGCAACTGAGCAAGTAAAATGTGGGAGAATTATATTTCCAAGGTTTTTAAAATCGATTTGGACAACGAACCGGTCAGGGATCTGGTTCCTATGTCAAATGGTCTAATCGTTCGAATCAAACGGTTGGCCCATTCTGATAAAAAATAAAAAATAAAAAAATAAAAACCGTTAAAACTGTTAAACGGTTCAACTGCCCAGATTAGTGATTTGCTAACCAAATCAATGTTCTTTTTAGCAAAAATCCAGTTTTGGAGAAAAACATAACCGATCACCTGACCGGTTTCCAGGTCCGGTTTTGAAAACCATACATATTTCTATCTCTTTTAGGAAAAAGGAAAGATCATGCAGCTGGCTGCTTCATAAACAGAGAAGATTTCTTGTACATAACAGTGTAGTGTATTCAGATGTTGGATGATAGGGCTGGTAATCTTCCCTTTCATGTATATTTAATCACGAAACAAATCTCTCTTAACTATGTTCAACCAGACAATACCACTCTGTATTTCAATTTCATGTATTTAATTAGCTGTCTGGCCCATACCCGAAAGGAATGATATTTTAGGATTTTTTGGGTGAAATTTTAGCATGTTATTTGGTGCTTAGTATTTCATTATTAGCAGGCTTATGTGGCAATTGTTGCTCATAAATTTATTACGGGTTGGTGTAACTTTGAGTCGTATAAAACAATGATAGCGTTTGGTTTCATTGTTGTTTATTAAAAAATTGGTGCCAGTTTAATACCAAGTAGGCAATTTTCCTAATGGCTACATGAAATTTTGTTTCTTGAAGCATTTATTGAAAAAACATTTTTTAGGTTATGTAAGAGGTAATACAAAAATAATGTTTCCCCAACACCAAGACAATTTTTTTACTACTCGGGGTATGTGGTGCCTAGTAAGCTGAGCTGTTGAAAAATGTTATTTGTTAATCAGAGACAAAATTGTACAAAACATTTATCAAATAAACACCATTGGTACCAAACATCCCAATGTTGTCGACTTCAGGACCATTAGGCAATGGGACCTCCTAAAGGCAAAAATCCATGAATTTAAAGAATTCGCATCGGCTCCCCATAGGGCACACCCCACATGGACTCCACAGAAAATCCGGTCTATGCATTGAGAACATCTCCCCATGACAAGTACAGGAGATGTTCCCAATGCACATTGAGATGTGCTGCACTTTGTGGAGAGCCAATACAAAAATTTAAGATAGATGTATGAGAGATATTCCCAATATGTGGTTGGATTCCATGTCCTCAGATTTTTATTTGCTTTAAGGAGATCCGGAGTTAGACCATCAGAACTGGGAGCCTGCTTCTTAGAAATTCTGGCTTGGTTAAACTTACTCTTGCATATTTTAATATGTATTATACTATCTAAATTCTGAACCTATTTTGATGTAAAATTAACTTCAAAAGATGATCTCAAAACAATCTTCATGTTTTTAGATTTTTTATATTTTTACTTGAATGAATTAAACAGTTAAATCATTTGGATTGACCCAAGACCTGGTCACCAGTCAAAACGATGATTAACAATTGGTATAAAACTCATGTCAAGACAACAAGAGGAAAAATTAGAACGACCCACCCTTGATTGAAGCATGTGCGTGTGAGTTGCAAGTTGCAAGAGAGATGACATGAGAAATTAATGGAGCAGTCATACAACACTTGTTTATCTAAACTCTTGACTCTTGATTTAGATATACAATGGGTGCCCCATGTGTGCCGTTATTTTATTGCCATTGCATTGCTTATTATTATGTAGTACTAGAGGATGACCCATGTAATACTAGTATTTTGATATTCTTTTATTCATGTATTCTGATAAATCTTGTTTAACACACATTTTTATGTTGTAAATTTAGGTTATTATTTTATTTCATATTTTTTATATATAAATTTATTATCTAATTTAATAGATTAAATCAAGTTTAATTTTCTGATTGGGTAGACTGTATACACGTCTAAAAAAGAATTCTTGAATAAAAGATGGGAAAATGTGTTTTGCTCAGTTGGCACAGCACACGGACAATTATACATCACAAGACAGAACACAAGTCACAAAATGATAAACCATCTAAAAAAAGGAAAAAAGAGAAATCATCAAGAACAAAGAACAAAGCACATGGAAACTGATAACAAAATTGCAATTTCATAATTGTGAGGCACATCCAAGCAATCCCAGTATGGAATCTATGACTCTGTGAAGTTGATTACCTCATCAATGACTAACCCTGTTAGTCATTGTGTTTTGCTATCTATTATAATCCTTAATGAATTAACTTTACACATCATACACAATTGGGATATAATTGTGTATACTCTATTATCAACCATTTTCCATTTCTGTGTACATGTATATTTACCTTTGATTGTAAATAAATATACGACATAATTGAGAATCATCTTTCCTTAACCCTTACAGAAGAATGGGAAAGGCAGGTCACAATAGATCAAACATCTCCCTGCCAAAAATGAAACACAAGCGTGTGCTGCTGTAACTTATGACCAAATTTATGTATACTCAAGTATAGCACCTGTATGATTGAATCCACATGATACTTGCAGTGCTTTCACATTTTCACCAAAATTCACCATTGTAGGTTCAAAGTGGTCAATATCACTTCCATGTCCCTGTAGAGAAGACAACTTGACATATTTAAAGTGAAATACTTGGTAGATTGATAATTATCAATAAAAAAAAAAAAAGACTCGTAGATTGACAAAATAAAAAACCCAATAACTCTTTAATTTGATAGTGTTTTTTAACATAAAAGTAACCAAAATATTATTGTACCACGTATAAACATACAATTGAACTTAACATACTGGGTAAAACACCAACAATTGAGTGAACTCTTCAATTAAAAGCATTGCAAAAGGAGTTCCATAAGACCAAACGTACACAAACATACACAAGATCTCATACAACTTGGAAGCCTCAATGAACCATTGTTTTAATCCCTACCTTCTTGACTATCCTAAAATCATGTAATATTCTTTGGCCATATGATTGCCCTCTCAAAGGAGCTCTAATTTCAACTCTTGATCAGACATTTATAAATATTACTTTGTATCAGCAAGGGTCACTAAATAGCTAATATGTTTGAGCCTGCAATTTTAAAGCTCAAAGACGCTGAACAAGGCTGGACAAAAACTATAGAGGTTATTGATATTGAAATGCAGCAAGGATGTGTTTGATCATGGTATAAGCTACAAGGACCCAAGTTTTTCTTTATGGAGATGCCAGTTACATTTTGTTTTTTTATAACTTTATTTTTCTTTTTGTTTGTCTAAATAGAAATCTTTAGCAAACAACATGCTAAAATATGGGTTATTGGTAGATATCTAAATTATCTATGTACAGACATAGGCTCTTCTAGGTTCCTGTGTGCTAGTGGATCTCTTGTGAGGGCATGTATTCAGACAGTTAACAAATTCAATCACAAAATCACAATGATCAGAACATCACCTGTAGGGCTGTTAACCCTTTCTGTCTGAAGCATCAGGATGAACTTTGATCAATATAACTGATACATTTAATGCTACAATAATATTGGAACCAGACTTTAAGTTCATAAATTTATGATCCGTAGTTTCATTTGATCTTCTCTAGTAATTCTCAACCATTTCCTTGTCACCAACTATTAAAAGGGAAAAACCTTTGGAGGTGTAAAAGGGAAGCAATATTATGGAACAGTTGGGAAGATCAGAATGCAACAACTTTCAATGATATGAAGTTGGAATCACAAGCAACCATTGATCTGGTAATGGTTAAGGCTGTTAGGATGATTCATTAAGGTCTGGACTCTGGAGATTACTCAGATCTAGCAAGCAATGACCACCTTCTTCC
Source organism: Nelumbo lutea (assembly GCF_056320005.1). Taxonomy (NCBI): domain Eukaryota; kingdom Viridiplantae; phylum Streptophyta; class Magnoliopsida; order Proteales; family Nelumbonaceae; genus Nelumbo; species Nelumbo lutea. The sequence goes on from NC_142688.1 coordinate 44,352,638, forward strand.
ATTACATGCCCCTTATAGTAGGAATACAAGCCCTCAGATCCAGGTAGAATAAAACTAATCTTTGATGGATGATAAAAGTGCTATTGATGATTTAGGCCATATTGGAGCAGGGACTGAGATTTCTCTCTTGTAGATAGGTCAACAGTGGGCTTTGCATCTGGGATTCGATATATCAAACCGAAAGATCCTTTAAATATTTAAGTTATTAATAGAACAACTTAAACTGTTATTTTTCCTGATTGGTATAGAATGAATCAAATGGAGATGGTTCCTGAAGTGCAAAGGAGAATTGGGCTGATGACCAAGTGGATGGATTAGAGGAAACAAGCAAAGCAGAATTGGAAAGAAGATGGAGGGGATGTAAAAGAATCAGGCAGGTAGGGGAAGATGGAAGTGAGAATCATGAGTGAGTCAGGGAGAGAAAATGTTGGATGTGGACAAAAATGTTAAAAAGGAAGTCCATACAAATAAAATGTCAGGGGTTTGCTAGAAAATCTTTTATGGAATTGGAGAAAAGAAAGGAATTTGATGATGATAAAGATAGTATTGAGGATCAAATGCTGAAGGAGGTGGAAGACAGATCAGTGGAGGTTGGTAAAGGACTGGTAGATGGTGATGTTTGTTTGAATACTTCGGCACTTGTGTTTCAGTAGTAGGTTGAAAGAAGAAGAGAGAAAGAGAGGATAAGAGAGAGATAGAAGAGAGAAGAGAGTAGGAGAACCACATGGTATAGAGAGAATGAATCTTCTCCCTAGCCGACCGGGTCTTATATAGATATGGTGATAGTACAATGACTGATATATCCCTACTTAAGTGTGGAGACAACAACTTAAAATAAGACAAAACTGACAAAGAGCAACTTAATGAGAAGGTAAAAGACCATATTTCCCCTATTTAGTCGATTCTAACACTACCACTCAAGCTGGAGGGTAAATGTCATATAGTCCCAGCTTGTTACATATGTAATTCACTCTTCCGCAACTCAATTCTTTTGTAAACAAATCTGCCCACTAGTTTCTTGAATTCATGTGCTCTGCGCTTATCACTCCACTAAGGATCTTTTCTCTTACAAAATGGTAGTCAACTTCTATGTGTTTCATCCTCTCATGAAAAAATAGATTAGTTGAGATGTGGACAATAGATTGATTTTCACAATACAATTTCATAGGACTATTTATTGAGAATCCAATCTCTTGTAGGAGATTTTTCAACCACACCAATTCACATGCTGTGTGCCAATGGCCTTGTATTCATCTTTTGCACTACTTCTTGCCACAACTGTTTGTTTCTTACTCTTCCACATGATCAGAGTTCCTCCAAGGAAAGTATATCCTACAGTTTACCTTCTAGCAGATACTGAACCAGTCTAATCTATGTCTGCATAACCTACTATTTCAAGTTTTCCTCCTGATTTGTACAACCCACGACTTAGTGCACCCTTCAAGTATCACAATTCTAACAACTGCATCTGAACGAGGAACCTGTAGGTTTTACATAAACTGTCCGATTACACTAATTGCAAAGGAGATATTTGGTCGAGTAATAGTCAAGTAGTTCAACTTTCCAACCAAATGTCTATACCTTCTAGGATCATCAAACACATCATCTGCATCAATGCTCAACTTAACATTTGACTCTATGGAAGTTTCAGTTGGTTTAACACCTAACAACCCTATCTCTTCCAATAGATCAAGAACATACTTCATTTGGTACAAATTTATACCATGCTTTGATCTTGCAAATTCTATACCTAAGAAGTACTTCAACTTATCGAGGTCCTTTGTTTGAAAATGATCTTGTAAAAAGGACTTTAACCTATCAATTCCCAACCTGCACTACTGATTATAATAATATCATCTACATATACAACCAACAAAATCTTCCCATCACCAGAATTATAGCTAAATACTGAGTTATCAAATTAAAACTGTTTCACACAAAATTCTTTTACAACTCCACTAAATCTGCTTAACCAAGCTTGAGGAGACTATTCAGCCCATAAAATTGCCTTCTTGAGCCTACATACCTTCCCATCCTCCCCCTGAGCAAAAAACCCAGGAGGTTGCTCCATATAAACTTCTTAAACCAAATCACCATGTAAGAAGTCATTTTTAATGTCAAGTTGAATTAATGACCAAACATACATAGCTGTTAAAGATATGAGAACACATTGAACCAATTTTAGCAATTGGAGAGAAGGTCTCCATGTAGTCCACCCCATACAATTGTGAGTAGCCCTTAGCAACTAATTGGGCTTTCAATCTTTCCACTGTAGGATCTGGTAGGTACTTGATAGTATACAACCACTTACAACCTACAATATGTTTACCAAGAAGAGTAGTGAGCTCACACGTGTGATTGTGTGCAAGAGTAGGGAGTTCTTCTGCCATTGCCCGACATAACCCTATTGAGGTAAGAGCTTCCTGGACATCCTTAGGAATAGATATGGAAGACAAATGAGAAACAAACTTGCGATGGGAATTATAAATGTTAGAAATAGAAACATAATTGGATATTGTGTGCAAGAGCAGAGAGTTATTCTTCCAATGTCTGGACACAACCCTGGTGAGGTAAGAGCTTCATAGACATCCTTAGGAATAGATATGGAAGACAAAAGAGAAACAAACTTGCAATGGGAATTAGAAATGTTAGAAGTAGAAACATAATTGGATATTGGATGAAGAGTACAACTATGTTTACCTTTACATAAAGCAATGGGAAGGTCAAGGTTAGAAGTAGGAGGTAATGTTAGGGTAGGAACAAGTGAAGTAGGATCTGTTGTGGAGAAGGAGCTAGAGGAGATGGTGTTTATCTATGAGTATACAGTTTCCTGATTGGTGGCCGGTCGGTATGAATCTACATTGGCGAAGGTGAAGGCTCAACTGTAACTAGAACAGTAGGGATGACATCATAAACTAGAACTAGAAAAGGGACCACCGGAAAAGAGGGAGAAACAACAGTACTACTAAAAAAAGGAACTGAATCCAAGAAGGTAACATCAAGACAAACAAATGATCACTAAGTAAGAGGATTATAGCACTTATAACCCTCTTGGGTCCAAGAATAGCCAAGAAAGATATGCTTTATAGTGTGGGCATCCAACTTGTCCAATCTAAGACCTAAGTTTTGAACAAAACATACACAACCAAAGATTCGAGGAGTTAAGGGAATGGGGGTAGGAAACAAAATAAAAAATGAAAAACGTCCATCAAGAATGAATGAAGGCATTCGGTTAATGAGAAAACAAGCAGTAAACACAACATCACTCCAAAAATGTTTGAGTACATTCATATGATTTAGAAGGGACCAAGCAATCTCAAGTAAATGTTGGTTCTTTTTTTTAGCATCCCCATTTTTTTGTAGAGTGTATGTACAAGAAGTTTGATGAATAATACCATGATGCTCCAAATATTGTTGAAATGAAGTACTCTTTGCTATTATCAGAACGAAGAATTTTTATTGGAATACCAAACTGAGTTTGAATTTCAGCATGAAACTTTTGAAAAATAGAGAATAATTCACTTCTTTCTTTCATAAGATAAATCCATATCATCCTTGAATAGCCATCAACAACAATTACAAAATACTTGTAACCATTATAGGACACAATTATATTTGGACCCCAAACATCTGAATGAACTAAAGAAAATGGACTCACTACATGATTATCAACTCTAGGACTAAATGAAACCAAATGGTGTTTCCCATATTGACACAACTCACACTATAGTGATGACAGGTGACTCAATGACAGAACAAGTAGTTTGGGAGCTTTAAGAGATGGATGACCAAGCCTACAGTGCCATTGGAGAGGAGTAAGGGAAGACTGAAGTGCAACTACACACCACCAAGATAATACAACCCATTGGTCTCATGCCCTCCACCAATCTTCTTCCCCAACTTGAGATCCTTAAAAACACAAGAAGATGGGTAAAAGTGATGGAACAATTGAAGTTGATTAATTTACTAACAGACATAATATGTAAAGGAAACTTAGGAACATATAAAATAGATGATAAGGATAAAGATGCAACATTAACATTAACAACACCACAAATGGGAGAAGTGGAACCATTGGCTAAAGTAATAATGTGTGAGGTGGAGGGCTAAGAGAGGGAAGAAAACACACCTGGAGTCCCAATCATATGATTGAAGGCTCCATAATCGATAATCTAAGGGGTGGGGGGTTTGGATGCCAGACAAGCCATACCAGAGTGAGCAAGAGCAATTATGTTTTGATGGGATGTAGCCTAGAGAAACCTCTCATATTCATCATGGGGAATACTCATCATCTCTTTCCTATGAACAAATGTAGAGGATAACTGATCAAATTGCTTGTTATCACCCACTTCACCACCACTTGTTACAACATGATTAGCTTATGAAGAAGGTAGGCCATGTAGATTGTAGCAAAAATCGACTATATGTCCCTCCATACCACATTAGGTGCACTTCCTAGGATCACTGCCTCGTCCCTTACCATGGCTTCCCCTTAAACCCTGACCACCACTGCTTCCACCACCTTAGCTAAACATGGGACCACCACGGCCTCCTCTAACTCCACAACCACCACCTCAATTACCACAGAGTCCCCCTCTTGCTACAATAAATGCAGACCTATCAGAAGTAGTAGAGTTTGCTGTAGGTTCAAGTGAAATCCTACAGAGTTGAGCAAATACATCCTCAAGAGATGGAAGAGTAGGACCCCCCGAGTTTCTTAGCATGACCTCATATCTTCTTGGCTGTATCAAGAAACATAAAGTTTACACTTATTTTGGGCTCCATACTATTCCATAACCATGTCATAATTTGAGCATCTTCTTGCTCCCACTCACTATATCCTAGAGATTCAGTTGAGGGTTTCTCATCCTTCACATGTTTCACCTTTTTCTTAGCCCTAAGAAAAAACGCCACCGATTTGATCCATGCACATAATTCTCACCATTAAGTTTGATCGACGTCATTTGCACACTTAGAAAATCAGGGGTTATCATCACATTTGATTTTTTATCACCATTAGTTTCTCTTATTGTTGCCACAATGCTGTCTACTCAAAACAGTCAACACCACCACTACTGTGTTACTACTAACTCACAAGAACTGATTGTCACACACAAAGTAAAGATTGCCTGGGTGTTACAACATTTCACTCACCTCTTAACAACACTTTCCAATCCACATAGCAAGGAGAGACATGCAGAAATTACACCTGGAATACATTCAGTGACTTTCTCCACCACAGATTTCAGCTAGCATCAGTACTGTCAGCTGGCCAAGAAAAAACAAAGGCCCTCTTGACTGCTCAAATGAGGGTTCAGACACCACACAAATCACCACTCGACAACTAGGGCTGTCACTTATCATGACAGCATTTCAAAGGGTGCTGAAATAGGGTTGCCACAGCCTCTTCAGTCCCCTTTAACTCACTTTGTAACCCAGAAAAGAAAGAAAAGAAAGAGGGGAAGAGAAGCGAGAGAAAAACCGCAGTTGTGTCTTCTCTTTTATTGCTCTGACACCATGTTTTAAAACTTTGGCCCTTGTGTTTCAGTAGTAGGTTGAAAGAAGAAGAGAGAAAAAGAGAGAAGAGAGAAGAGAATAGGAGAACCACGATCCGGTCTAGAGCGAATGAATCCTCCCCTAGCTGACCCAATCTTATTTATATATGATGATAGTACAGTGACTGATATACCCCTACTTACGTTTAGGGGCAGTACCTTAAAGTAAGACAAAACTGACAAAGCCCAACTTGATGAGAAGGTAAAAGACAATATTGCCCCTGTATAGTTCAGTCTAACAATGTTCTTGATTGAAATTGGGGTGAAGTGACTAATGGCCATCTGGGTTGGACTTTGGGTCTTTGGGTTTTAGCATTTTATTTTTCTGATTGTAAGTTGGTTGTTAAGGTTTTTCTTGGTGTGCAAAGGTTTGGTAATGTTATTAGTTTATGCATTGGTTGTGGAGTTGGTTGTTTTGGATTTTTGTGTGAGAGTGTTCAAGTGGTGAAGTTTTTGGGGGTTTTTTCTTGGGTGATGCCTAACCAACCTATCTCTTGTATCTCTTTTCTCTTTTAATGAATTTTTTTTGCTATCAAATTTATACACATATATGTTTTACACACACACATACACAATCGCATCTTTTTCATCGGTGTCATGATGGTAGGTTTTCATGCTAGATTCTTGATTTCTGAAGACAGTTGGACAAACTGATGTTTCTATTTCTAAATCTCAATAATTGCAGATCAAACAATTAGTTTCGTTCTAACCTGGTTTAGACGTCTTTTTCCTCTTCCCCTCTAGAGAACTCCTACTCTCTCAGAGGGGGAAAAAAGATTGTAAAGGACTGATCAACCTCTAAGTAAAGAGGCTTTAATGTCTCAAGTTGCAACAAGTGGTGAGTTTTTGGTGGTGTTCTAAGCTCACTTCTAATTGGCAATTTCAAGAAGGGCTGTTTCTGGGTTTTGAATGGCTGCAGAACCTTCCATCACTGTGTGGTGAGTGTGTGAGATGCTTCTGGTGTGGTAGCAGTCAAGTTTTGTGATTATGGGGTCAGCTGGTGGATCAAGTATCCTGTACCCTACTGTATTTTGGATGTTTTCTAGTGGTAGAAATTGGAACATAATGCAGTGTAAACCTGTGTACAGAGGTGGTGGTGTGGTATAAAATCTTTATTTTCAAAAGATTAATCATTAGTTCAATTTCTTACACAAGTGGTTCCAAATCAGCTGTTGTGTTACAGTCAGACATTATGAATGTCGAGCTGACTATTGTCAAACTCAATGGTATGAACTATGAAACATGGGCTAAATCAGTTGAGGTTTCTTTGATTAGTCAAAGCAAACTGAAATATATTAAGGAAGAACAACCAAGATTGGGTCGGAAGGATACAATGAATGCGTGCAAGGAAATGCACATATTATGACTTCATTGTGGAACAGCAAGGAGAAAAAAAAGTGTTAATCTTATGTTTTTGGACACAGCGACAGAAGTTTGGGAGCATGCTAGACAACTGTAGTCTAGACAAGACAGCGTTATGAGAATTTATCAACTTTATCAGGATTGCCTCACTCTCTACAAATAGGTGCAGCAAGGACAAAGAGAACATTTAGATATTGCTAGTTTTTTGTCAGGGATGAGGCCTGAGTTTGAGCTAGCATGTTGAGAGCTCTACACAACTGAAGGTTGTTAGTCAAGTATACACAAAGAGGCTATGTCAGCAAGAAGTCACATCAGCATAACCAAAAGTGAATTGAAAAAATTAGTGAATTGAAAAAATTGTTGTAACAGAACAAAAGCATTGTAACCATGAGAATGAAAACAGAATAAATACAACCAAGAAAGAGAAGAGGAGGCATTGAAGAAATTCAGAAATAAACCATTCTCCTTTCTCTCTCTCTCTTTCTCTCTTACCCATGGAGGTTGGCTCCCTTGAAGAAGACCTAAGTTATTGAATAGATTACATTTGTAACAAGCTAGAGCTTTATTTTATTGTTTTAATCAATAACCAAGCTAGAGCTTTATGATATTTATGCTCCATCTTGAGGGAGACTGTTAAAGTCTAGTTGACAGGGGCAGTTTTGTTATTGGATACCTTTGATTTTAGTCAATCTGTTCAAATGTCTTACTGAGGGGATTCTTGTAATTTCGGTCACTTATTAGAAGCTGAATATTACTTGGGCCAATAGGAAGAGAAAACAATTCAACACTCTCTCTTGAAAACCCTTTTTCATATCTTTTGTCTTCTTTTCTTCTCTTGCATTCTCTATCAACCGAACCTTTCTACTTCCTTTTTTATTAACAGTTTCCTAAAGTAAATACATTCATCCATCATAAAACCAATATTTCTATCTTCATCTTTCCAGTAAAATCCTCTCTACTTCTTATGAGCAGTATGAAAAATATTTCAAGTTATTTTAATTGAAAAAGGAAAGATAAGTATCACAAGAACCATCATTAGTGTTTTCCATACATCTAAATTCCACTATGACCTAAATTCAAAATGTAAACAAAATAAATGAGGGTAGCTTTTCTCAAATCCATACTACATTACAAGTATAGTATGGAAGTCCAAGTATGCCACTTCTAGAGCTCTTACACTTCATGTTCGATCACAAAATGCTTTCCATACATCTAAATTCCACAATGACCTAAATTCAAAATGTAAACAAAATGGATGAGGGTAACTTTTCTCAAATATGTACTACATTGCAAATATAGTATGGTCAGTCCAAGTATGCCGCTAGTCAACCATCAACCAATAGTGAAGTATCAAACTTGGTTCCAAAATTATCATATTTGTTAATTTTAGTCATGGTTCTTTGATTTTAATTTTTTTTTCTAAAAGGCTATCTAATTTCAGCAAAAAGAGATAGAAGCAAACCAATTGCCCTCCAGAAGAATGTCCATCTTCAGAAAATGTTCCATGTGAACCTCCCCAGCCCCAAGTAAAAATATTGTCACCTGAATTATGTCATTTTAGGTTATGGTCATTGCACTTATATTAACAAATAATAACTTTTAATCAAATAAAGACCATAAGCTATGTTACTCCAGATATGAACATAGCTGGAAGTGGTGTCACATACAGAACTTGCACAAAAAAATTGAAGCATCTAATATGAAATGGCACCCTTGTAAAATAACATAGACCATAAATGATGTACTAAGCTTTTAAAACTATTAAAACACAGGCATGATTTTACTTTTTCAATAAAACATATAGGATTTGGGTGAGAACAGACTTTCCAGTAAAATTTACATTATATATAATTATCTATAGTATATTATATGGCATAAGACCCTAAATCATGTTTCAGAATCATCTTTTCTTCACAAGTATGATACTTACTGGACAACTCTAAGCAAATATTTGGCAACAATCAAAGTAATGAAGCCAATGAGATACCCACCAGAGCAAAAGCAAGCTAAAGCAGAGAAGGAAAAAATCTTTTTAGGAGAGAGTAGTTATATTAAATAAAAAAAAGGAGAAGAACTACAAGCAAGGAACTCCAGCAGAAAGGAAACTAGCAAAACCCACAGTAGTAGTTTCATAATTTCTGGGTTAATGATGAGGCAAAAAAATGAAAAAAAAGTGAATATATTCTGTTTTGGATGTGTTTTGTAGTAGTATCCCAAATTGTTGTTTTTGGGTAGCTTTGTTCACAGCTTGGGAACAGGGGTGTTTTCGTCATTTTATATGTCCAATTCTGGTCAGGGGAAGTTGAGTGCATCTGTTGGATTTTGGTCTCTTGGGTCTTTTTGTAACAAAGTTTATCTTTTGGGGGTTCATTTGAAGTTAGTTTTGTTCTTAAGAAGTTGTTTGTGAGAGGGAAACACTCTACGGGCTTATGTGTAAATATATTAACTAGCTTGTCCAGCAAGCCAATGGGTCTTATAAAAGTGAAGGGGGCTGTTTCTATAGGGGTCTTTTTTGGTTCTTTCTCTCTTGTTTGAGTTACAGCTCAGCCCTATCTAGGGTTTTCAAGTATTGGGAGCTTGGGTTTTGAGGAGTCGACCCATTTTGGCACCTTCAAATCCCTCTATCACTGTGTGTTTGCATGGGAGGCCAGCTTGCTGCCATTATTACTGTAGTAGAACTGTTCCAAGAGGAGTTTTACTTAAGATTCAGGTCTGAAATCCCTAAAAATCCAACTTGTTTTGTGTTTCAACTTGGTATTTCTTGTGCTTATTGCTGTATACTTGAAGTGCTGCATGTAATTTGTTTTTCTGTCCACATCAAATGGTATCGGAGCAAGTTCTTTCCTTGGGTTTGCTTCAAAGCTCATCTTCTTGTTGTGTTTTGCTATATTATCATGGCTATAAGGGGTGGATGTGGAAAGGGTGGTAGAAAACCACAACATGTCACTGTAGAGGTTTTACAAGTGGCTATAAGAAGGCTGCAAGAACAGATTGAACATCTTGCTCAACTTGTAACTCAAAATGCTGCTAGGGATGGTGACATAGCAAGTGATTTGGGGTTAGGAAGAAGAAGACAAGCTCCTAGAGTTGATGAACAGCCCACTGACATTATTAGTGAAGACATTGAGCAACCTAAAGGTGATCGGCATGAAAGGAATAACAACCAGCGGTGAGAGGACCGAATAGTGCAAGCTTTACAATCCAATCAAGGTCATGGTGTTCAACTTCATATTAACGAGTTTGATGGTGAGTTGGAACCTGAAGAGTTTTTAGATTGGTAGGACAACATTGAAAATTAATTTGATTGGAAAGAAATGAATAAAGAAAGAAAAGTGAAGCTTGTAAAAGCAAAGATGCGTGGGACAGCCTTGGACTGGTGGAAAAATTACCAAAGGGGCAGAGAAAGGAAGGGAAAAAGAAAGGTTAATTCTTTACCAAAGGGTGCAGAATTTAAGGCAATGGAAACGAGTGTAAAGGAGTATATAAAAGAGTTTAATAGATTAACTCTTCGGAGTAATATGACTGAAACTGAACAACAAAAAGTTAGTAGATATATCAATGGTTTGAGGTTGCCAATACAGGATCAGGTCAGCCTGCATTGCCCATATTAAGTAAAGGATGCATATCAGCTAGCTTTGAAGGTTGAAGCTCAATTGAGTCAGAGCTCTGAGCAAAAACTAAGCGCTGTCCAAGGTACATCTTCATCAGGAGGCCAAAGTGTTGGGGTTGGTAAGGGTCGTGTGATCAACCAAACATGGCCTACAGTCCCAGGGACTCCAAATGCAACCAAGAGCAGTCAAGGGCAGCCTACTGTTAGATGTTTCAGGTGTATGGAGTTGGGGCATCATTCCAATGAATGTGTCCTAAGAGAAGAATTGAAGGGCAAACACATCTGGTTGATGAATCCATTGATGAACAACAAGATGATAAAGGCCATGTTAAGGATGGACAAGTGGCTGAAATTACTGAACCTAATGCTTTAGAGGAAGAAAACTTGGATGGGGACATTGAGGGTGAAGCTCTAGTAATACAACACTCCATGGTTGTACCTAAAGAACCACTAATAGGGGATTGGTTGAGAAAGAATATCTTTATAACACGTTGTACAGCTGGTGGGAAGTTGTGTAACCTGATTATTGACAGTGGAAGTAGTGAGAATCTTGTTTCTCAAGAGATTGTAGATAAATTACAGCTCAAAACTGTTCAACACCCCAACCATATCGTATTTTGTGGTTCAACAAAGGAAATGAAGTAAGAGTTTCTTCTAAATGCTTAATTAATTTCTCTATTGGTAATACATTTGAAGAATCGGTATGGTGTGATGTTGTCCCAATGGATGCATGCCATATTCTTTTCAGACACCCATGGCAATATGACCATAAGACCATTCATCATGGGGACAGGAACACGTACAGCTTTGTGAAAGACAATAAGAATATAACTCTTAACCAATGCAACTTGATTCATTTCCAAAGAGGGAAACGAAGCCAACCACTACTCTCTTCATCTCAAACAAATTGGCTCAAGAAGAAGGAAATTTGGATGTTGTTTACATGCTGGTTGCAAAAGAAGCTAGAAAAGAAATACTTATTCCAGAGATGGTGAAGAAGCTACTTCATGAATATGCTGATGTGATGCCTGAGGAATTACCCAATGGCCTTACTCCCCTAAGAGACGTACAACATCATATAGATTTAGTGTTGGGAGCAACATTGCCTAACTTACCCCATTATAGAATGAGTCCTAAGGAGCACGAGGAGCTCCAAAGACAAGTAACAAAGTTGTTGAAGGGGCTGATCCGTGAGAGCTTAAGTCCATGTGTTGTACCAGCTTTGCTCACACCAAAGAAATATGGTAGTCGGCGTATGTATGTTAACAGTCGTGCCATTAGATTACAGTCAAATACAAATTTCCCATACCCAACCTTGATGACAAGTTAGACACATTGGCTAGCTCACAAGTCTTTTTAAAGATAGATTTGAAGAGTGGGTACCATCAAATCCATATCCGAGAGGGGGATGAGTGGAAGACTGCATTCAAGACTAAGGAAGGTCTTTATGAATGGTTGTTTATGCCATTTGGGTTGTCTAATGCTCCTACTACCTTTATGAGGTTCATGAGCCAAGTTCTAAGACCATTTATGGGGAAGTTTGTGGTAGTTTATTTTGTTGATATATACTCATCCACAACAAAAATCATGTTGACATATACTCCGCAGCTAAGAAAAGCTTCCATGAGCTAAAGATGAGAATGACCAAGGCTCCAATACTAGCTTTACCTGATTTTAACAAGCTCTTTGAAGTTGAATGTGATGCATCCTGTGTTGGTTATACAACAATTTAATGATTTAGTTAGGTTACTTATAGACAAAAGGTTGGTGTGAAGTTTACAAACATGAAAGATAGAGTTAGGGGTGAGGGAATTTGTAGTCTTGATATGTCTCCCTTGCCAGAAATAGGTGTAAGAGAGCCATCAGCTAGGGTTACTTTGTCACGACTAGAAAGCAAGTTATGGGAATTAAATAAGGTAGAAACACTAGTCATATGATCAGAAGCTCCAGAATCTATAATCCAAGAGATTCTATGATTACCTAAGGTAGTTGCATGGTTGGTTGTAGCACGTATACCTGAATTTTCAAAAGCATGGAAATTGAATTGCCTGAAGGATTAGAAGTTGATGTGACTATGCTCTCAAGGTGATTAATCATCTTCCCATACATCTCAAATTCTGCCTTTGTTTCTGCCAGCTACTCGATAGTAGTCTTTTCATTAGAACCCTTGCCACTGTTTGGAACCATGGCTGCATTAGCATTTCCAGTCTTCCCATTTCCATATTATTTTTTGATCAGCAAAGGTGATTTTATTAAGAAAAATGAGATGAGAATTAGTACAGAAATTGAGTAGCCTCGGTTACCCCATTAGACTTTAAAATTTACACCTAAGATTTTGCTTTACAGCCTTACAACTGAGACAAAAAACAATGTTCCCTATTAGCCCCTTGCTTCGCTAGCTGGTCCACAAACCCATTTGTTGCTCTTGGAGTCCACTGAAATAATAATTGCATGTCCTTTGTAATGTGATTAAGTTTCTTGATCTCATTTCTGAACACCCATGGAGTCTTTCCGATCTGCATTAGCCAGCTTATAATTACTTTGGAATCGCCTTCTACAACCAGCTTTCTCACACCTATTTCCATGCCATTTTGTATTCCAAAGACCACTGCTTTTAGTTCAGCTGTAATGGAGTCTCCACTCCAATAGGACCCGAATACAGCCCCACTACTTTCCCCATGTCATCTCTTATGACCCCACCAATTCCAGCCACACTTGGGTTGCCAAAGCTGCTCCCATCAAAGTTTAATTTGAGAAATCCAGATTCAGGAGGATTCCAATTTCTTAAAACCTTCTTTTTTGCTGATGACGAGGATACTACAATCCTCTAGTTCCTGATTATATCATCCGCAGTAAAGTCTGAGAATAATCCCATAGATTTTACCCATGAGATCACTTTTATCATAATCCCTTCTATCAGTAATTCCTTACACCTTTTCTTTCCTTCAAAAATTCTCAGATTTCTTTCCTCCCAAAATATCCAAAGCACTGTTGCCCATGTGCATCTCCACAAAGTTCTTCCTCTTCTTTTTGGCCACCTGAAAGTGGAGGTGTCAAACAGTCTTTTCAAGCTCACCGAGGTATCCCACCTGCATCCAAAGAGAGAAAAGAACCATTCCCAAATGCAGCTAGCAACAGGATGGGAAACAAAATTATGATGAGAAGTTTCACCATTTGATTCACACAAACAGCACCAGTTAGGTGAAAGGCACCATCCAGGCCTCTTCCTCTGCATCAGATCACAGGTGTTAATTGCACCATGGTAAACCTCCCAACAGAAAGCACTCACTTTGGGGGGGAATAGGGCGACACCAGACTTCTTGGACTGTCAAGCAGCTGAATAATAGAAAACACCAAATCCAGCTCCCAATCTCTCACATTTCTGTGGAGACCCAAATTTCAAGCAAAACCAGATTGTGAAGGAGAAGGGGAAAAGAAATTAGCAACAAGTTTGCCCTTAAGACAGGAAAGGGCACAAATTGAGGGTAATAAGGTCTTTAAAGAAGCGTCACCCACCCACACATCTTCCCAAAATTTAACTTTGTTACCTGAATTGAGATCAAACCTGAAATGATTGAGGAGCAATGGAAGTAGTTTGTGAATCGCTTTCCCAGGTGAAGCACTGGAAACCCTGCTAGACACTCCAGCATCCCAACCATTCTCTGAGAGCCCATGTATACTAGTCACAATCTTGTGCCACAAATCTCCAAAACCACTTTCCTAGTAGAGCCTCTTTCCTATCCTTCAATCTCCCTAGCCCCAAACCTCAAAACTCTTTCCTTCTAGTTACTAGATCCCATCTTACTAAGTGATCTTTCTACTTCTCGCCCGGTTCCCACAAAAAATCCCTCATTATTCTCTCTAATTTCTTTCCCACAGCTTGAGGCATGTTGGACACCGTAAGGAAGTAAACTGGAAGGTTTGCTATGGTAGACTTAATGAGAGTAATCATGCCCCCCAAATAAATATAATTCCTCTTCCACGCAGCGAGTTTCCTTTTAAACCTGTCCACAATTGGATTCCAAAAATCTAAATTTCTAGGATTCGCACCAAGGGGGAGGCCTAAATACTTGAGTGGTCAATCACTTCTTAAACATCCTAGCTCCTTAGCCCACAGATTAAGATCTTCTTGTGCTAAATTGATCCTTACCACCAGACTTTTATTAAGGTTCACCCTCAGATCTGTCACTTTTTCAAAAAGTTTCACCAACATCCTTAGGTTTTTTGCTCCTAATTTGTCTCCATTCTCACAAAAAAAATAATGAAGTCATCCACAAATTGTAGATGAGTTACCATTTCCATATTTCTTATTATTATTAGAATTCTTGAATCGAGCCAGCAACATTTTTGGGTGTAACTTCCAGCAAATATCCTTTGCATGTTTTGGCTTCTTGCAATACTCACATATGACATCCTTCCCTAAGCTGCCTTAGGTTGCACCCCTACATTAGAAAAGTGGTCGATTCGAACTGCCCCCTAAACCTATACTTGCCTTTTTCTTTCCTCACTACTCACCATAGAATAACCCTGAGAGAGAGCTACATCATTCTTTGCAAATATATTCCGTTTGGTAATTGTTGGAATAATGTTAGAATAACTTAGTTGTAGTTGTTAGGGCCTGTTTGTCCAAATTAAAGTATTTTTTATTTCACTTTTTATTTCTGTTATGTCTGTTATTGTACTCAAGGGCACAAGGGTCTTTTCCCTTGTTATTTTCTGTCGCCCTATATATATTAAAAAAAACACTGGCGCCGCCAGTACTGTTGCATTGCAAACCCTCTCTTTTCTCCTCTCTTCTCTTCTCTTCTCTTCTCTTCTCTTCTCTCCTCTTTCACCTATCTCTGGCCGGCTACACTGTCAAGATGGTATCAGAGCAGGAATACTGATTAAAAGAGAGCAGACCGATCAACCCTACTGTCAAGAGAAGATCGATCAACCCAAAGAATAGGTCGAACAAACTAGCAGAAAGGAAATCTGATTCTGGACTACAGAATAGCTATGACTGGTATAGTTCTCCCTCTAATTTTCTCCTCTTTACTCTCCTTGATCATGGGCCGAGTGAAAACCCTATGAATCTGGGGCGGCTGAATGCTATCGAACCTGTGTAACCCTAGTTGTCTTGGATCGTGTGATCCTGTTGGTGTGTTAAGACACCTGTAGGTCAATGCTGACCTGTCTTCTCAATGGTTTGAGTTGACCATAAGCAAGAAGGATCTCTCCTGCTGATTAGTGGCTGTTAGCCATTCTAGAATTCTGATAGGCAGGTCTGAAACTACCGAATATTACCTCAGTTTTGTCCAGAATTTGGTACGGTTTGTGCACAATCTGGTTGGTAAACCCTAGTGTGTGGGTGTGAACTGAGTGGAGCATTGCTTTGTGGAGTAAGGAGGGGTCCTAAATCCGGTGTGTGGGACTGAGTAACTGCTTGACCATGTCGACTGAGAATTCTGCTACTTCAGAAATCTCAGGAAGCCACAATGGAGTGAGTGGGGGAATGGATATGAGCTTTCCCATAGCTGTCATTCCCTTTGATGGTCTGAATTACCTTGAGTGGTCTAGGGGGATAAAACTCTACATCACTGCTAGGGGGTGAATAGGATAAATCAATGGGAGAGTAAAGGAACCGAAGTATGGAAGTGCTGAGCATGATAGGTGGGACCAAGAGAACAGTATGGTGATGTCTTGGCTCTTGGTTTCAATGCTGCCACAAGTAAGGAAGACCTTTATGTGGGCTGAAACTGCTTGTGAGATATGGGAACAAGCGAAGTCCACTTATTCAGAACAGAGACACTATGCCAAGATATATCAACTACAAGCTGAATCTTCTACTTGCAAGCAGGGGGAGAGGAGTCTCTCGATGTACTATTCTGATTTGACATCAATATGGAAAGAACTTGATCACTATCAGAACGTGAATTGGAAGTGTGATGAAGATGCAAAAGCCTATAAGTCACTTGTATCACAGCAACGCGTGTTTGCCTTTCTCCTAGGGCTGAATCAGTCATATGAGTCCATCAGGGTACAGATCTTGGGTAGTAAAGACTTGCCATCAGTTCAGGAGGTGTATGCCTTGGTGCAGTCAGAAGAAAGCAGAAGAAGTGTGACGAATGGTGTAGAAGGGGAGTCAGTTGCCCTAGCAGTCCGGGGAAATTCAGATACAAATGTTGGAGGTGGTTTTAAAAGGGGTGACACTCAGAAAAAAACAGAAGATAAAAGCAAGCTTTGGTGCACTCACTGCCAGAAGACACGACACACTAAAGATACATGCTAGGATCTCCATGGAAAACCTAAATGGGCACAGAATTTGGGCAAGAAGTCAACACCGGATCAGGGCAAGAAACCAGGCCAACAGAATCAAAGAAGGTATAACTCAGCTAATCTGGCATCGACAGAGACTAGTCCTTCCGTAACTCAGGAGAGACATCCCGGTTCTGACCCTATGGAAGATATTATCAATTCCTTCCATGAACATTTGGAATTGTATGGTAGGACTCTCCGCCAGGTGGATTCTGGGCCTACTCCTTCTACCTCATTTGCGTCTACATCAGGTAATGCCACAGCCTTCCATGTGTCATCTCATACTACTGATTCACCTTGGATTATTGACTCCGGAGCCTCAAATCACATGACCGGTAAATCAAATTTGTTCCAGACATATAACCTTCTCTCTAGGAGAGATAAGGTAAGACTGGCTGATGGTTCTTTTTGTACCATAGCTGGCCGAGGCACCATATCTCTCCCACTTGGCCTTACTCTTCCAAATGTCCTGCACGTTCCGAAATTACCTATTAATTTGTTGTCCATTAGTAGTATTACTCACTCTTTGAACTGCTCAGTCACCTTTTTTCCGTCTTCATGTGTGTTTCAGGATTTGACCTCGGGGAAGACGATTGGTAGAGGAAGCATGGTGGATGGTCTCTACGTGTTGGAGAATAATGCTGGTCTAGTGGCGACTGAGTCCACAAGTTCGTCGAGTGAGAGTCAGACCTATTTATGGCATAGTCGTTTAGGTCATCTTTTTTTTGAGTCGTTAAAAGTTATGTTCCCAAAGTTGTTTGAGTCCTTGTCAGTGAGTCAGTTACAGTGTCAAACTTGTCAGTTGAGTAAGCATTGTAGAAGCTCTTTACCTTTAAGAAATAAAAGATCTGAATTTCCCTTTCATATTGTTTATTTTGATGTTTGGGGCCCTGTTACTCTACCTACTGCGGCTGGCTATAAGTATTTTGTTACGCTGATTGATGATTATTCTCGATACACTTGGGTTTATCCTATGCGATCTCGAGATGAAGTGCCACAAATTGTGAAAGATTTCCAACGCATGGTGTTCACTCAGTTCCAAACGGAAATTCATATTTTCTAATCGGACAATGCAAATGAATATTTCCATAGTGATCTCACGAAGTTCTTTAATTCGAGTGGGTCACTTCAGCGAAGCTCTTGTGCCAGGACACCCCAACAAAATGGTGTGGCTGAACGAAAAAATCGTCATCTACTCTCATTCTTTGAGAGTCAACCGTTCTTCTCGGTTTCTCCTCAGGGGGAGAGTAGGGTTGAGGAGAAACAGGTGACGACTCAGATTCAACTACCTCCTTTACCCGATCCTCCTCCGTTCCGGGTTTTCCATCGTCGTCATATGAGCCAGCAGAGTTCAAGAGCCGTGGAACTAGACACTATGCAACCAACATCATCGGATTCACCCGAGGCAGATCCGTCTCATCAGCCAGGTACACTTGCTCCCATTGCTCCTTTAAATGTTGATTCACATGTCCCCAATGATCTTAATATTCCTATTGCTAAGAGAAAGGGTGTTAGATCTTGTACCACTAATCATCCTATCTCTAACTTTGTGTCCTATGAGCATGTTTCACCCTCGTACCGTGCCTTCCTCTCCTCTGTGGATAGTGTTCCCATCCCTAAGACCATGGCAGAAGCTTTGTCAAAACCTGAATGGACAGATGCAATGAAGGAAGAAATCGATGCCTTACATAAAAATGGTACGTGGGAGTTGGTAGATCTTCCTGAAGGGAAGGAACCAGTGGGGTGCAAGTGGGTGTTCACAGTGAAACACAAAGCTGATGGAACTGTTGAAAGGTACAAGGCTAGACTGGTAGCAAGAGGCTTCACACAAGTATATGAAGTAGACTATGCAGAGACTTTTGCCCCTGTAGCGAAGATGAACTCCACCCGGATTCTCCTTTCCTTGGCAGCAAGTCTTGACTGGGATCTTCACCAATTGGACATCAAGAATGCCTTCCTGAATGGTGACTTGGAAGAGGAGGTGTACATGACCCAACCCCCAGGGTTCAGTGCCAGAGGCAGTGAACGAAAGGTGTGCAGGTTGAAAAAGTCCCTATATGGATTGAAACAATCACCTCGGGCTTGGTTTAGTAAATTCCATGTAGCAGTCCAACAAATGGGGTTCAAACAATGCCAGTCAGATCATACCTTGTTTGTAAAAAGAGGTGAAGGTAAAATTGCAGCTCTTAATGTGTATGTGGATGACATAGTGATCACAGGAGATTGGGAGGCTGAAATCCAGAGACTAAAAAAATTCTTAGCCACTAAATTTGAGGTAAAGGATCTAGGCCCCTTACGATACTTCCTTGGAATTGAAGTTGCCCGCTCTCACAAGGGCATCTTTATTTCCCAACGGAAGTATGTACTAGATCTACTAGAAGATACAGGCAAGTTGGGGGTAAAACCATCTGATTCACCTATTGAACCTAATCACCATCTGGGAGACAGTCAGGGAGAGTTTTTGAAAGATGTAAAGATGTTCCAGAGACTTGTGGGGAGACTTCTGTATTTGTCTATGACCAGGCCTGATATTGCCTATGCAGTGGGTGTCCTTAGTCAATTCATGCACAACCCGATGACAACTCACTTTGAGGCTGCAGAGAGGATCTTGAGATATCTCAAGAAGTTTCCTGGAGCTGGTTTGTTGTTCCAGAAACACGGTCACTTAAAAGTGGAAGTATATACTGATGCAGATTGGGCAGGAGCAGTCAATGACCGGAAGTCGACCAGTGGTTATTGTGCCTTTGTAGGAGGAAACCTTGTCACATGGAGAAGCAAAAAACAAAGTGTGGTGGCTAGATCCAGTGCTGAAGCAGAGTATAGAGCGATGGCTCATGGGGTTGCGGAAATCATGTGGATAAGAAATCTGTTAGGTGAACTGGGTTTTGTGGTAAACAATCTGACTTCACTCTACTGTAATAATAAAGCAGCCATCAATATTGCTGCTAATCCAGTTCTGCAGGATAGGACGAAACACATTGAAGTGGAAAAGCATTTTATCAGAGAGAAACTTGAAAGTGGAGAAGTGTGCACACCATATGTCAACTCGGAAGAGCAACTTGCAGATATCTTCACCTAAGGTCTTCATCATGTGCGGCACAAAGATTTGTGTGACAAGTTGGGCATGATTGACATCTATGCTCCAACCTGAGGGGGAGTGTTGGAATAATGTTAGAATAACTTAGTTGCAGTTGTTAGGACCTGTTTGTCCAAATTAAAGTGTTTTTTATTTCGTTTTTTATTTCTGTTATGTCTGTTATTGTACTCAGGGGCACAAGGGTCTTTTCCCTTGTTATTTTCTGTCGCCCTATATATATTAAATAAACACTGGCGCCACCAGTACTGTTGCATTGCAAACCCTCTCTTTTCTCCTCTCTTCTTTTCTCTTCTCTTCTCTTCTCTCCTCTTTCACCTATCTCTGGCCAGCTACACTGTCAAGAGGCCCTATAAGGAATTCAAATACCTTGTTTCTTTCCACAAGTTTACTATAAGTTTCAACATCCATTTTACTTTCCCAAGCAATTACCTCCATCAAATCAATCTCTTGCCATAGAGATTTCAACATTAAATAATAAACTATTAATGGTTTCTCCCCTTATCATAAATTACTGACATCATTTTTCAGCTAATATGCTTTAGCCAAATTCAATTTCTGGGAGTATGTCTCTACAACATTATCCCAAATCTCCTTTGCAGAATTTACCCACAAGTAATGTTGGCTGATATAAAGATGCATCGAATTCACCAACTAACCAATAACAGTATAATTTTCTTGCATCCACTTCCCGTGAGAATGATCATCTTCCTTAGGTTCCTTCTTACTACTAGATATATACCCCCACTTTCCTCTACTATAAAAATATATTGTCACTGACTGTAACCAAGCCAAATAATTGGTTTCATCAAGCTTCACTATGGTCACAGCCAACAGAGGATCAACAGGACGCTCTTGAAGCCTGTCCGGACTCTGAGCCATGCTTGATCTCTACTTTAAAACCCAACCTCTCCTTGTAGGCCTTTTAAAAAACAGTTCTACTTGAATCGATCTCTATAAGGATAAAAAATACTCCCTTGAAGCTCTGAGCGCCAAGTTGGAATCCCCTCTAGGACCCTTAATTCATAAATCTCCTGTTTCTAGGGTTTTGGGTAAGAACTCCATGAACTGTCTTAGACACCAATCTGATCGCCGCTTTTCTCCTGAAATCCTCTACCAACTGAGGTGATTATCTTCTTTAATCAATTATCCATTCAGATCTCCATACACAATATGTATGGGATTAAGAAGGAAAAAAAGGTAGTTGTATGCTCTGATACCAAGAAGAAAACTAGCCAGCACTTGTGTCTTCCCTTTAATCAGAAAAATACAGGAAGGGAGAAAGAAATATGAGAGCAAGAGAGTGAGAAAAGAGAAAAGAAGAGAGGAGAAGAAATGAAGAAGAAGAGTTTAATCATTCTCTCTCCAATCCTCAAGTACTTTTATAAATCATAATAAGAAAACTAATAGGACATTTACAAGTGCCCTTAATGGAGCGGCTGTCAATAAATATAAAGAAAGAAGAATAAAGGCCCATTAACTCAAGTAAACTAATGGCAAAGCATAAAAAGGATAGTCCCATCCGGCCCACTATTTCTACAAGATCATCAACATTAGGGATGAAAGTTACATGCACTAAAATATTACCAAGATAATTTTAGTTTAAACTAGTAACAATGTCAATATGCAAAAAACGAGTAATCTATGTAAGATTTCCTTATGTGATGTCATTTGGTGACCCTAATATCAACTGACTGGGCTCAAAGGAACCTAGTTCAATTGATACATTAAGTGTTATTATCAGTGTTTTAAAAACCGGCCCAGAGGCTGAACTGTTTTTGCCCCCGGGTCACGGGTCACCAGTTTGACCGGCCGGGTCGAACGGTTCAGACCGTGCCACGCCACTGCATGTATGTGTATATATATTTATATACATTATATATGTGTATATATGTATACATATGTGTATAAATATATATTTTAGCAATAAATAATGTATAAATATGTTTTAGATATGTTATATTTATTATTTTATATTTAATTTATATTTTTTAACTCAGTTTTTAATTTTTTTATTTATAAAAATATTAAAAATTGCAATTTGAGGCCAGAAAAGGGATTTTTTCGCAAAAATAGCGGGGCAAGGCGCCTATGGCTCCTTGGGACGCATAGGTATCGAAAAATTACCCAAAATAAAAAACAAATCACCCCAATCGGACATTGGAGTGCAAAGTTATGGCCTCCGAAAGTTTTGCATGCATTGAGTGTGCAACCCGCGACCTGGTCACCGGGTCGAATGGGTCAACGGTTGAACCGGCTGGGTCGAACGATTCTTGACCAAGTCAATGGCTTTTGACCATCTAATGGGTCTCAACTGAACCGGATCCAAAATCCTGGCTGGTTGACGGTTTGAACGGTTTGATCGGCCAAGTCAATGGCAGGTTGAAAGCATTGGTTACTATTGTTAACTTGAGTAACATATTTGGCAGTGTCAATGGGCACACATGAAAATGTTTAAACATACTCAGAGGTGGATCAAGTATTTCATTGTTAATTCAAGAAATATCTAAATTAAATAAAAGAAAACCGCATATGCCCAAGGGAAGAAGAAACTAAAATATCATTACAATGGAAGATGCTGCAATTAGACACTTAAAAGTTCTTAATTTGACTCTCATGTTTAGAACAACTCCCGTACCAGAAATCACAGCTGTGTGCTTCCAACCACAAGATACCTACACAAGGAGATTTCTCGAAACATTTAAAATTGTTCTAGAAGTTTGTGGAAACATAAACTTCGGCAGAAAAATGTATAGTGCTATTCAACTGCATGTTTAAATGATAATTGTCCAATGAAGTGCATACCTTGCATACAGGAAGTTTCATGAATGGACCTTCAACTCTTTCTGGTGAGTGGATAACTTCTGTGCAACTAAGGAATAAATAAATAAATAAGATATATCAGCTGGTGAAGAGACTGAAATGCTAAGAGTTTTGGACTTCTAGTCATAAATACAAGCCTACAAGCTATAGCTATTATGACAGACTATTTAGGGAGCAGATACCCAATACCAAGGCAACCATTCTCATTTGAACCCCATGTGTACAGTTCACCACCATCTGTATGGAGAAAAGAAAATGGAAAAGAAAAGAAAAGTTACATTTAGGGCAGCGTTTCCATTCACCTATCAATGATGATCATTGCAATGTTAAAGGACAGACTCAATTCAGGAAATATTTATTAAAACTCACTTGTTTGTGACCATTCAACCTATTATCCTAAATGAACAAATTCCATACAATTCTTGGATTTGCTTGGTAAAAGTTTGTTGCTCTTACATGCCTATCATATGATTCACTTATATAAAAGAGCTAATTTTGGATGAGGTAAAGTAAATACTTGTTATAACACATGTGTGATATCCACCACATGCAATTTCTTCAGATGATGGAATTTTGCTGATGATGGAAGGCAATGTTGTTTTATTTTTGTCCACAAAGCCCTAAATTTTCCATTCAGAAATCCATAAAGCAAATGAAAAGAAGATCCAATAAGCAATCAAAATGTAACCACCAAACAGGATCTCAAAGAATATATATTTTCTCCAATTACCAGTTTATCAGCTGCTCTTTCACCAAATATAAAAACTGATCCATTCTCTGGTATTTCCAAGACAAGAAAAAGTAAGTCATAAATATAGACAACAAATACATTCAATTCACAAATTTACATTAGGAGACAGAAATAGGGAGTTACCATCAATGCAGGCTGAATGCAATAATCCAGCAGCAACATTTTTAACCTATATTTACATAAAAAAGAGCCAAAAAAAGAAAAAAAATGGTCCAAATCTGATGGTCTATTTTGGATGGTAAAACTTCTAGGAGAAATATCTATTATCAAGAAGGAATTGAATGAAACAGGTCATAACTATAAAAGTACCTTAATTCCCTCAAGTTCCTTGATGAGCCTTGGTGTATATTCACTGCAAAAGAAAGACTGTTAGTAACCCCCTAAAACAATCAATAAGCATATCCAAGAATCCAAAAGTAGTGCACAAATGTTTGGATAAGGCACAAAAATGGTTTTATTCTCTCAAATGTGTATGAACTGTAATGAGTCGAAAATCCAGTCTACCTAAGTCTTTTCAGAGTTTTAGTGTTCTTTCATATATGGATGATGTTGATAGACTTCAAGAGATTTTGTATTAGTAAGAAAAGTTCACATAAAGTACATAATAACGTACTAAAAATCAAACTACACTGGAACTGGATGGATAACAAGTTAATCAGGGAACCCAGGACTACCATTGGCTCAGACATCCAAACCATCAAAGCAACAAATACCATTGAAACATTAATTATCCATTCTTAGACTTCAGCAGTTAGCAGATTTACTCAGTTTTACCTGTTTTATTTGCATCACCAAATAAAAGGGTAATGTAATTATTAATTAATTGAAGGTTTTCAATTGAATGGTTAAATTTTAAAGGATAAAATTATTACCCATTCACATAAAAAGATGTGTATAGATAAGAAGAGGGAGAAGTTAACCTACACATGGATATTCTCTAGGAGAGGTTGGACTAAACACTGAAGGATAACAGCATTGTGTCCATTGTACATCCAAAGAAGTTCTGTTTTTATAACATCAATGTCTTTCAACATCAAAAAGATAGCCCCTGTACAACATGAGGCTGTACACTGGGAATGTACAGAAATACATCTCTGAACCTTATACCAATATACCATCACCCCTTTACTATGAACAAAAAGATTTTCAAAGACAAAAAAGGGCTTGTAATCTTTTCCTGTAACCTCTTTGTGTACTGCTAACCAAGAATACAATTTTCCTAATATTTTTAAGTATACTGATTCAACCGAACTCCTCTTCCCTTCGCAATCTAGATTTGGACTTTTATTTTTCTTTTATAGGATCTGTTTGGTTTGTGGGATGAGAAGGGAAAAAGGAATATTCTCAAATATTCTTCCCTTCCCATGTTTGGTTTGTGGGATGTTATGAGATGGGATGGGAAAAAGGTGGGATTGCAGTTCTCAATTCTTCGGAAGTGAAAGCACACCATTTTGGTGTGAAACAAGTGAGAAAGGAGGGGGAAACTTATTCAACATAAAAACCTTGTAAATGATAGACCCACGACCTGTTAATAAATTATTAGTTATTTAATAAAATATTAATATAATATTTTAATTAAATTAATTATTAATTATTTAATAAGTAATAGAAAATATTAAACACAAATCATTATAGAATTATTAATTTATTTTATAGAATATAAATAATTATTACTAACAAATAAGTAATTAATAATAAGTAAATAATTATGATTATTTAATATAATAAATAATTAAGTATTTCATTATAATTAATAATAACATATTTAAATTATTGGGCTCTCGTCCATGGGTTTGTATCTTTTGTTGAGGCATCTTCTGTTTTGGGTGCCTTTCTTCTGTATTTTCCCACTTATGACAAACAATAAATTTTCTGTTATTGATAAAAATAGAAGGAAAAGAAGGTAAGCATGGAATGATATTAAAAATATGATAATATCAGGAAAAAAAGGCAAAGTGTATTATTTTCATCATGACAAATTTGCTACAAATAACATGTTAACAGTGATGCAGAATCCTTGTGATCATGAAACCCTAAGAAGTTACCTTGGACTTCTTAAAAAACCTAAAATACTCGATTGATGTCCATGACCAAGTCTTCCAGATCCACCTTCTCCCCAGGTTAAGGCCTCACCATCATCTACATGATACAAAGAAACAAAAAAAAACAAATAGGACCATTTCTTAGAACCCAGACATTGTCAACAAGAAAAATAGAATGCCACAACCACCAAGTAAAATCAGTAAACTAGGGTTATAAGTGCACCGATCTAGCTACCTGTGACAGCAATTGAATGCTCTGAACCCAAAGCTATCATTTTAATCCGCATTCCACCCAAGCACTCAATTATACTTGGTGAAGAAACTATCTTTGCTGCTCCTTCAGATTAGTAAAAACAATGATCAATTTTGTAGTTAGTTTCTGTATAGTACATTTTAATTTCATATCATGACAATCGTCATCATCTAAGCCTTACCCCAACTATATGGGGTTGGCTACATTAATCTTGTTTCCTCATTCCATTCTGTTTAATGTCACATCCATTGTTTAATTTCATATTATCTAATACCTAAAACAATTATCACCATCATCCAAGTCTTGTCCCAACTATATGGGGTCAGCTACTCAAATACCTAAAATAAAAAGGGGGCAAACGAAACAGAGAGAAATAGCAACAGAAGTTTATTGGCATTTTAGAATAACACGGTTGGCAAAAATTTCCATTTAATTAATTGTTTTGCTATAAATGACAAAACAGAGAGTTTACGGAAAGCAGAACAAGCAAAGAGTATTACAAGAGAATTCATGGAGAACAAGTGCCAACTGAAATAGAGGGAGATGAGGGGGAGGGAGAATAAAAATATAATAACACTTGACCAGCAAGTGAAAGTTCTGGATGAAGGAAACAAAAGGAAATAATATTATGACAATATTTCTCAACTTCGATTAAGTGCTGAAATGGAATGATTTTGGTCTATAACTTGAATTTCAAAAATTGAAAAAGATACATGGTTTACTTTAGAAAATTCATAGAAAAAAACAGTGTACACTACAACATCAAAAAGGAGGAAATGGTTTAGTTACTACTTCTCCCAAGGCCAAGCTGCCCACTGGAATTATTTCCCCACATGTAAAGTTCCCCGTCCACTGCAAAAATATGAATAATTTTGTTTGAGAAAGAAACTTGAGAAAATAAGAAAATAAGAGATGCATATATAAATTTAATAAAAAGTGCATACATGACCAAAACAGATATTTAACTATTAATCCTTATTGTTTGCAATACATACTAAAAGCAATTAGCACTTACAAATAACCAACACATTTATTAACAAAACATGCTTGCAAAATTCTAGCTGAACAAATCAGAGATTAAAAAGGTGTTCAATTTAATTCTCATTATAACATATCATTTTTTATCTGAGAAAATGTAACTTTCATTGAAAAAAAGAGAGGGGGAATGTACACTCAAAGAAGACAAAAAGTAACAAAAGGAAACTCCCGGAATTTGCAATGGTAATGTATTCCTGCTATACAAAAAATCCCTTTCCGCCCCAGATTTAGCCAAGCTGTCAGCACTACAGTTAAGCTCTCTAGGAATCCATCTAAATCAGCAACTGATAGAGTCTATGATCTTTCTGATTTCATTAAGGAAAAAGCGGCATCATAACATATCACATGCCAGTAGAAAGTAGCACTCCATGCCAGATATCATGTTGTCTAAAGGTCAGTGGAAGTTTTACATGTCTCCAAATGGTTTTAACCTGTACTTAAGTTTTTCTAATGGGGCTTATATAGGAGATGGACAGCATGTCTTTATATTTTATTAGTTAAACTTCATATTTGATTTTGGACTAAATTATTTTCCTCTTTAGAATCGTATCACAAGTCCTGGCAAGACATTACTTTGCTGTTATACTTGGTTTGCTCCTTCTTTATTACTCTAATCAATATACAGCTAGAAAGCTTCATTATCCTAAGTTTTCCATGTTTCCTCTGCTCAACCGGACACTGTCTAGTAAAAAAGGGTGAAGTAAACTATTTACTATAAAAAAATGTATTAACTGAAAAGAGACATACAAAGGTTTTTTTTTTATGCTCCACCAAGATGCTGTCAAACTGTTATTCCAGGAAAAGTTATACAAGGAATTGGAGAAAGGTTCATGTTGGTTAGGCTGTCTTAATTTGTATGTTTATCTTTGTTGGGTCTGAAGTCATTAGTTATTGGGCCTTAGTTACTGGGCCTAATCTTATTTAGTGTTTATTTTTTACTAGGTGTCCCATCACTAATCAGAGGCATTCTTGTCTATTCATGTAACATTATGTAATGTCCTTATATATAGTAGATTAGGGCTGGCTGAGTATTAATTATGCCGCCCATCTCATATCTTCTTTCTTCTTCTTCCTCTTCTTCTCTCATTCGACAGTCCTATTTCAGCAAACATGGTATTAGAGCACTAATCTTTCGACTGGTTACAGCAGCCGCCTCTTCTTCTACTCGCAGTTAACTCTCTCATCTTTCTTTTTTTGGTTGCTGCAAAGAAACCCTAGGGTTGGTCATAGAACACAGCTAGACCTACATCTAGGGTTTCCCTTGGTTGTAGGGCCCAAGGGGAGGTAGACCCAGAGGCTGATGCCCTATTAGATGCAGTACAGCAGACTGTAGCCATTCGGCTAAGATAGATCTGTGTAGAACAGATCTAGGCGGAAGGACTAATCTCAGCAGTCCTAGAACTGTTCGTGGGTGAGGTTATATCCTGCGATAGCAGTGCTTAGCACACAGTAGAAGCCAACACAGCAAGTTGCAGGCTGCAGCAGCAGTGATTAGAACACAGAAGAAGGTAGCACAACAGAGTATAATCTGTGACAGCAGTAATTAGGGCACAGTGTGCAGTGTAGTACTCGGTGTTTTAGCTCTGTGTCGGGTTCTCAGGACTGAGTTTACAGTGCAGCAAGTTCCGTAAGTGTGAAACAATTCACTATATATTGCGTTTACAATTTTGACATTTACGAGTAAGTGAAGATGTCTTCCATATCCGGGGATGTGTCTTCTAGAGATGTTAAGGCTTGTGGGAGGTCTCCTAATCTGGAGAATCCAAATCTGCATAGTCTACAGATCACAAGTGTGTTGTTGGATGAGTACAACTTCAGGGAATGGTCTGTCTCAGCCTTACTTTTCATCACATCCCGGGAACTCACTAGTTACTTGGATGGGCAGAAGAAGGAACCAAAAGTGGGGAGTGCTGAATATGCAGCTTGGCGCAAGGAGAATGCTATAGTTATGCCCTGGCTACTTGCCTCAATGACTCCAAGAGTAGCTAGGACTGTTCAACATTTCTCCACGGCTGCCAAGATATGGGAAAAAGTTTCCAAAACCTATGGGCAGAAAAAGAATAATGCCAGAATTTACAGACTGAATCAAGACATTGCTGCCTTGAGGCAAGGAGATATGAGTGTTGCAACATATTTTGCTACACTAGAAGGACTATGGGAAGAGTTAGATCACCACCTTATTATTGATTGGGAGAGTGCCGGAGACAAGGAAAAGCATGACAAACAAATTGAAGAGGGTAGAGCATTTAAGTTTCTGGCTGGCTTAGATCCTATATATGAGAGCATAAGGTCCCAAATTCTGGGAAGGGATGAAATGCCAGACTTACATCATGTTTACTACTTTGATAAGGAAAGATACCAGAAGCTGGTGGGGAAGTTGATTTACCTGTCCCACACTCGCCCTGACATTGCTTATGTTGTACATGTTGTCAGTCAGTTCATGCACTCCTAAAATTCCTCACATGAAAGCTGTGGAAAGGATCCTCAAATATTTGAAGTCTTGCCCGAGGAAAGAGATTCTGTTCAGGAAAAACAGTAAAATTGAAGTTGAAGGATATACTGATGCAGATTGGGCTGGTTCTGTTGGGGACAGGAAGTCTACTTCTAGGTACTACACCTTTGTTGGAGGAAATTTAGTTACATGGAGGAGTAAAAAACAGAATGTGGTTGCTAGATCTAGTGCAGAGGCCGAATACCGAGCCATGGCTCATGGTGTTGCTGAACTTTTATGGCTTAAGATCCTGCTTGGTGAACTTGGAATAAAGATTGAGTGTCCTCTCAAGTTGTACTGTGACAACAAGGCTGCCATCAACATTGCAAATAACCCAGTGCAACATGATAGAACGAAACATATTGAGATAGACCATCACTTTGTTAGAGAAAGAATTGTCTCAGGAGAACTCTGCATTCCTTATACTCCCTTCGAGATGCAGATTGCAGATGTTCTGACTAAAGGGCTAGCTACAGTGAAATTCGTGGACTTACTTGGCAAGCTAAACATGATTGACATCCATGCTTAGCTTGAGGGGGAGTGTTGGTTCGGCTGTCTTAATTTGTATGTTTATCTTTGTTGGGTCTTAAGTCATTAGTTATTGGGCCATAGTTACTGGGCCTAATCTTATTTAGTGTTTATTTTTTACTAGGAGTCCCATCACTAATCAGGGGCATTCTTGTCTATTCATGTAACATTATTAATGTCCTTATATATAGTAGATTAGGGCTGGCTGAGGATTAATTCTGCCGCCCATCTCATATCTTCTTCTTCTTCTTCCTCTTCTTCTCTCATTCGACAGCCCTATTTCAGCAAACAGTTCATATTTGGAACGAAGAAAACCAGTTGAAATAAATAGCACCTATCCCAGATTTGCTTTTCCAACCCTTCAGACCTGATCATCCTTGTTGTCATGTTCATGTACCAACAACTCTACCTGTTCTTTTTTTTAAGTAGAACGAAAATTTATAAAAAAAGAAAAAAAAACAAATACAACCTCGAACGGTGTTGAGGGGACACCTATATATATATATATATATATATATTGATGAATAACTGACAATTTATTAATGTTATCAAATTTCTAGAGTCTTACACCCCAAGGAGGTTGTTGCCATTGGATAACTTCCAAGAAACAACAATGAAATTCTGATGCATTACATTACTTGACTCCGGAGCATTGTATCCCTCATGGTCCCTTGTTTTCCAGTCCATTTGCACATTGTGGCACCCAAGTTACAGTTACTTATCAAGTGCTCAATCAAATACTTTATTTCTCAAACAGCATGTCTATACTTCCAATTCCAATAAATATTGGGGTAGGTGAATATTTGAGAGCTGAAAGATTGGCTGTCTTGGAGGGTATTCAAATAGCAAAAGAGTTGTATATTCGGAAGTTATCAATCAAGGAAGACTCAAAACTAGTCATTAGATGGTTGCAAAAGGAAGAGGAAGTGGATTGGTGGGGGTTCATCAATGAGAAGAGAAGAATCAAGCAG
Organism: Nelumbo lutea; assembly: GCF_056320005.1. Lineage (NCBI taxonomy): Eukaryota > Viridiplantae > Streptophyta > Magnoliopsida > Proteales > Nelumbonaceae > Nelumbo > Nelumbo lutea. Next base: position 44,383,453 of record NC_142688.1, read on the forward strand.
CTGATGCAAGACATGTATATCACTCTAAAGCGGATTAAAAGAGATGCTAATTCTTTGGCAAAACAAGGGGTGGGAAGGAGCCGATTGTTTTGGGCATGGTTGTAATACTACTTACTTTTTAGGGAGAGATAAGAGAGTTTATCTCTCCATTTCTCTTGTTTGTACTTATTTCTTTGATTATTAATGAATTCTGTTTCTGTTATTGTTCAAAAAAATGTCTATACTTCAAAGAGATCTGTTGGGTTCCACATAACCACCAATTACGATTCTCAATTCCCTTCAGCTATCAAGTTTGTGATGCCCATTGATCTAGCCCTTCTTATTTCACAAAGGTTTGCCCAAGTTTCAGCCTTGACTGAGTCCCCAATCCCTATAGATCCTGAGTACATTGTAGTGATGTTTCCTTCTCCTTTTCTGATTACTCCACCTATGCCAGCCATGCCTGGGTAACAACTCTACTGTACCTTGTACATGCCAAATGCAAAATATGCATTTTAAGGCCAAATTTGTCATATGATTCTTATGCTTCATGAGGTTGTCATATCTAAACATATTTTTCTACATTAGCACACTTTCTTTCAATACACTGACTGGAACAAATACTTTCCTTTCAGAAACATCTCACAAAAATATGTTGGATGCAATACCTGACTGTTTACAAGATTGCCTATAATGTCTCTGTAGCATATTTGACTTGAGTAGCAAAATATGTGAATAATTCACATGAATGAACGAATTAAGCCATTGATAGATCAAGATGAAAAGCTAGGTAGGTGAACCACAGAATGTATCCAAACTATTTTCCATGAAACAACACAAGGATACCATCAAGATTTTAAGGATAGATTTTCTCTAAAAAAAGAAAAAAAAATATTTCATGGATAGATTGAAAACCAAACAGCCAAAATTACAGTATAAAATTATCTCCTGCCAAATAAGGAAAAAAATAGAAAGGAAATGCATCCAATTAGAATAACTGAGAATAGAATCAATTAAAGTCCTATAATCCATGCCTGTGATAGCAGAAGAATGATGATAACCGGCTGATATGTATACAATTTCCTTATTAAATCCAGTGACTTCGAGAGGCTCCTGAAAACATCTAGAAAAGTTCAGCAAATGTATATGAAAATAAACCCCAAAGTTTACAAGTAGCCCTTACATAAATTCCAAAAAAAAGAAAAGAAACATGAACTATTTTCTTTTCAATCATGGCTTAGGATATTCTCAATACTTTCCTTTCCCTAAGAGAGGATACTAAATCTAATAACTTCCAGGATTTCTAAATAGTTCCAACATTTCTACCACATGACAAATATATCTCATAGAGTAAGAACAAAATCTAAGAGGAGCTTAAAATATGGGAAAAGCCAAATAAAGTAGGGTTTCAACCTGTCAATCAAAGATCAAGCTCTTCAAATCTTGAAAAGGTTTTCCTGGACCCCTCCAGGATTGATTGTCGAATTTGGACTCTCTCCTTCTCGGGTTCATTCACTTGTTTTTCCTTCCTTCTGTCTCTAAAATTCGGCCTAATGATAGCCTGGGCATACCTTTTCCAGCTAATGAGGTTTGGAGTAAACCAATCCCGCCTAGTGTTGTGGTTTTTGCTGGGAAGTGTTTCTGGTTAGGATTAACAATTGTGACCTGCTCCAAAGGAAAAGACCTAATTGACGCTTTGTTTTATCTCCTCATTTGTGTCCCTTTTGTAAAATTGATCGTAAGTCTTCCCTTCACTTATTAATCTCATGTCCCTTCGTTTTAGCAATTTGGAAATGGTTTTTTTTCCTTTTTTGGGTGTAGGTATAACCCCCCACCAAATGTACAAAGATTGTTTAGCCCTACCTTTGTTTGTTGGAAGAGGAAGAGGGGAAGAGTTTTATGGAGGTGTACAAGAGCAACAATTTGTTGGGCAATATGAGAAGAGAGGAACCGAAGAACATTCGCAGAAAAAGAGGGACATAGGGAAGCTTAATTGAAGCCATCACCATTAAAATGGTTTGTTGGTTCGGCTGATATTTTGTTATCCTCTTGTCTGGGTTAGATATTAAGTCTTTAGTTAATGGACCTTAGTTACTGGGCATATTTTTATTTAGTGTCTTATTTGACTGGGTGTCCCATCACTAATCAGGGGCATCCTGGTCCAGGCTGCGGAAACAGTGGCTAAACACAGCATAAGGGTTTCAGTTCGGTGCTTCAGCAGTTTGGTGGCAGCTTACAACAGCAGTAGTTAGAGCAGTACAGCAGAGTGGAACTTGGTATTTCGGTCCTGATACAGACCCTCCAGTCTGAGTTTACAGTGCTGCAAGCTCCGTAAGTCTGAAGTGGTTTCATATAACTTGTGTGACAGTTTTTGGTACTCTTGCAAGTCGGAGAAGATGTCTTCCATATCCGGGGAAGTGTCTTCTAGAGATGTTAGGGCTAGTGAGAGGTCACCTAATCTGGAAAACCCAAATCTGCACAGCCTACAGATAACAAATGTGTTGCTAGACGAATACAACTTTAGGGAATGGTCTGTTTCAGCCATGCTCTTTATCACATCCCGGGATCTTACCAGCTACTTGGATGGGCAGAAGAAAGAACCCAAAATAGGGAGTGCTGAATATGCTATTTGGAGAAGAGAGAATGCTACAGTCATGTCCTAGCTACTTGCTTCAATGACTCCAAGGGTAGCTAGAACCGTTCAACACTTCTCCACAACTGCCAAGATATGGGAAAAGGTGTCTAAGACCTATCGGCAGAAAAAAAATAATGCCCGAATCTATAGACTGAATCAAGATATTGCTGCCGAGATATGAGTGTTGCAACATACTTTGCTACTAGTTCCCAAGGACATGGGTCTATGGATTTCACAGCTGATGTGGTAGAAATACTTAGCCGGGCACTGGCCCGCCTAAGGACAAATTCCCTTGCTTCCACCTCCCTTGCCAGATCAGGTATTGTCTCCGCCTTTAGTGCAACTAGTTCCATTGATCCAGCCTCCTGGATTATTAATTCCGGTGCAATTGACCACATGACTAACATATCTTCTTTATTTTCTTCCTATCATTTAACATCTGGCCAAGACAAGATGAAGGCTGCTGATGGTTCCCTCTCTACCATATCTGAGAAAGGAGCGGTTGACCTAAGCAAGGACCTCTCACTCAAATCTGTCTTGCATGTTCCCAATCTCTCTTCAAACCTTTTATCCGTTTCAAAACTTACCAAGAACTTGAACTGTAGCATAACCTTTTTTCCTACTCATTGTGTTTTTCAGGACAGTTTGATGAAGAGAACGATTGGGAAAGGTCATGAGCGTGGAGGCCTCTACTACCTTGACGCAGACATTAGTTCAACCCTACAAACATCTACTACTAGTGGTCAATCTAATGTGGAGTCATTAACTAAGCTACACCTGTGGCATGCTAGGTTAGGTCATTTACAATTTTCGTCATTGGAAATGTTGTTTCCGGAATTGTTCCAAGGTGTTTCAAGTCAAAAGTTAGTATGTGAAGTCTGTCAATTATCAAAACAGTGTAGAACTGTGTATTCAACTTCTAGTAATGAAATTCAAGCACCTTTTGACTTAGTCCACTCTGATGTTTGGGGCCTTCTCCCATTGTTTCTATTGATGGCTATTGATACTTTATCAGTTTTATTGATCACTATTCTCGATGCACATGAATCTACTTATTAAAGACACGAGATGAAGTGTCGCGGGTAACCATGGCATTTTGCAAAATGATTGAAACACGATTTGGCAAGAAAATCAAGCAATTCAGGTCAGATAATGCTGTTGAATATTTCGAAAGGTCCTTAAACTTGTTTATGGAGGATGCAGGAATGATCCATCAATCATCTTGTGCTAGTACCCCCCAACAGAATGGGGTTGCTGAGCGCAAGAATAGACACTTATTGGAAACTGCACGAGCTTTACTATTTCAGCACAATGTTCCAAAAGCCTATTGGTCTCAAGCAATCCTTACTGCATCATATCTGATAAACCGAATGCCATCTAAGGTCTTGGGGATGAAGACTCCATTTTTTGTTCTTTGCCTTCACCTTCCTGTTTTTTCTCTTCCACCGAGGGTCTTTGGGTGTGTATGTTTCATACATGTCAAGGATCCAAAGAAGACCAAATTGGATCCTCGAGCTACGAAGGGAATTTTCTTGGGGTACTCTCCTACTCAAAAGGGATACAAGTGTTACGATCCAGTCACCAAGAAAAAATATGTCACAAAAGATGTGGTGTTCTTTGAATCTCAATCCTACTTTCCCTCTTCCCCGGATCCTCTTCAGGGGGAGACTAGTGGGATGGAAGAGGACCCTCCTGTTGATCCTTCTATTCCCTCCTTCTTTGTGCCCCTCTCTGCCTTGGATCTTCCATCATCTCTTCTTGATCCTCCTAGTTGTAGTATCCTAGGTGAATCTAGTGAGGCTCCCATTGGCCCAGCTACTGCTAGTGATGTTGCAAATGTTACTAAAGACTCCAACAGGCAACAAAAATATATCAAAATCACCTACAATAGAAGGAAGAAGTGTCTTCCAACTCATGACAGCAACCAATTGGACTCGGATCAACTTGTCTCAGTAACTCAAGGTAATCCAATCAATTCCTCTGACTTGGATCTTCCGATTGCCCTTCGTAAGTCTACCCATTCTTGTACTATCAGACACCCCATTGCTGATTTTGTGTCTTACTCACATTTGTCCCCTCGTTGTTGTTCTTTTGTGTCTACTCTCTCTTCTGTGCATGTTCCTATTAGGTACTCAGAGGCAGTGTCTGACCCAAAGTGGAAAGAGGCTATCAATGAAGAAATGAAGGCCTTAATGAAAGCAGGGACTTGGGAATTAGTAGATCTACCAGAAGGGAAAGGCACTGTTGGATGCAAGTGGGTGTTCATTGTGAAGCATAGGGAGGATGGGTCCATTGAAAGATACAAGGCTAGACTCATAGCAAAGGGATTTACTCAAAAGGAAGGAATTGACTACAAAGAAACATTTGCTCTGGTAGCAAAACTCAACACTATCAGAGTTCTACCATCATTAGCTGCAAATTTCTCGTGGGAGTTTCATCAGTTAGATGTGAAGAATGCCTTTTTAAATGGTGATCTACATGAGGAGGTATTCATGGATCCTCCACCAGGTTATGAATTTGGTAGGAAAGTGTGTAGACTGAGAAAAGCACTATATGGCCTTAAACAATCCCCTCGAGCTTGGTTTGAGAAGCTATGTGGAGCCATGAAGAAAGGTGGTTATACTCAAAGCGGGGCAGATCATACCCCATAAGGAAGAGAAATGGGAAACTTACAGCTCTTATCGTCTATGTAGATGATATGGTAATTACTGGGGATGATAAGGAAGAGATTAAAGGGCTGAAGGAGGTCCTAGCTGCTGAATTTGAAATCAAAGACCTGGGTCAACTGAGATACTTTCTAGGGATTGAAGTTGCTAGATCCAAAGAGGGCATCTATATATGTCAACGGAAATACATCCTTGACCTTCTACAAGAGACAGGCATGTTGGGGTGCAAGCCAGCAGATACTCCAATAGAACCAAACCATGGTCTACAGGAGTCGGTAGGAGAGGACTACCTTGATAATGAAAGATACCAAAAGCTAGTGGGGAAGTTAATTTACCTATCCCTCACTCGTCCTAACATTGCTTATGTTGTTCATGTTGTCAGTCAGTTCATGCACAATCCAAAAATTCCTCACATGAAAGTTGTTGAAAGGATTCTCAGATATTTGAAGTCTTGCCCTGGGAAAGGGATTTTGTTCAGAAAAAAACAATAAAATTGAAGTTGAAGGATATACTGATGCAGATTGGGTTGGTTCTGTGGGTGACAGAAAGTCGACTTTAGGATACTGCACCTTTGTTGGAGGAAATTTAGTTACATGGAGAAGAAAACAACAGAATGTGGTTGCCAGGTCTAGCGCAGAGGCTGAATATCGGCTATGGCTCATGGTGTTGCGGAACTGTTGTGGCTTAAGATTCTTCTTGGTGAACTGGGAGTGAAGATTGAGTGTCCTCTCAAGTTGTACTACGACAACAAGGCTGCCATCAACATTGCAAATAACCCAGTGCAGCATGATAGAACAAAACATATTGAGATAGACCGTCACTTTGTTAGAGAAAGAATAGTCTTAGGAGAACTCTGCATTCCTTACACTCCCTCAGAGATGCACATTGTAGATGTCTTAACTAAAGGGCTAACCACAGTGAAATTCTTGGACTTACTTGGCAAGCTAAACATGATTAACATCCATGCTTAGCTTGAGGGGGAATGTTGGTTCGGCTGATATTTTGTTATCCTCTTGTCTGGGTTGGGTATTAAGTCTTTAGTTAATGGGCCTTAGTTACTAGGCCTATTTTTATTTAGTGTCTTATTTGACTGGGTGTCCCATCACTAATCAGGGGCATCCTGGTCCTTTTATATAACTTTATGTACTGTTATTATATAAGTGAACAGGGCCGGCTGATGAACAGTATCCATTCGAACATTTCTTCCTTTCTCCTCTTCTCTTCCTCTTCTTCTTCTTTGCTCACTTGACAGGCTCAGTTCGGCAAACATGGTTCATTGGGTAAAAACCCTAAAATTATTTGAGGGTGTTTCTGCTGCAGACTTGAGGAGGAATTGGAAAGAAGTGGCTGATTCTGAACCTTTGAAAGCTGTCATAAATCCATCTTGGTTTCCCCTTTCAGTGGTTTCATTAAGCTGAATTTTGATGGGAGTAGTGAAGGAAATATGGGTCCTTCAAGAATTGGAGTTTTCAGGAATGGGAAAGGCAGAATAATTACTTTATCTTCGGGTCCAATAGGTGTCGAAGATTCCTTGAGGGCAAAAATTTGAGCCCTTATGGAAGGAATTCAAAGAGCCAAGGAATTGAACATCTCTAAGTTGATAATACGGAAGGAAAGGAATGCAAGAACATTCAATGAGAAGTATAGGTCAAAAGAAGATCTAGTGGAGGCCATAAAGATAAGGGTAAAATACAAAAACCTCCCCTAATGTTTCTGACAATCATAAAAACCTCCCCTATAGTTTCATTTTAACAAATACCTACCCTGAAATTTTGAGAAACTCAACAAAAACCTCCCTACCATCACTGTCCCAGACGGAAAACGTTAGATTGATGCACCATTTTTTTTCCAAATACCCATTCTACCCTTTTATAAATTATTTTACATTCAAAAGTTACTGAAATAACCCCATTTAACTCAACAAAAACCTCTTTTAACGATCATTTCAGTAATTTTACATACAAAATTACTGAAATATGTTTTTTTGTTGAGTTAAAATGGAATTATTTCAGTAATTTTGTATGTAAAATAATTTATAAAAGGATAGAATGGGTATTTGGAAAAAACTGGTGCATCAATCTAATGCTTTCCGTCTGTGACAGTGATGGAAGGGAGGTTTTTGTTGAGTTTCTCAAAAGTTCAGGGGAGGTATTTGTTAAAATGAAACTATAGGGGAGTTTTTTATGATTGTCAAAAACTTCAGGGGAGGTTTTTGTATTTTACCCTAAAGATAAAAGTAAGACACTGGGTAAAATCACTCCAGCTCTTTCAAATATTCTCAATTACTGATATATTAAGAACGTAGAATGAAGTGGCACACACTGCTGAGAAGAAAGTAAGAAAGAAAGAAAGGTGATGGATTGGAAGCCCTAGGTCCAAACAAGATTAATCTGAACTTTGATGGGAGCTCAATAGGAAACCCAGGGATGGCAGGAATTGGGGGTGTGATCAGAGATTCATCGAGCAAAGTATTGGCTATGTACTCAGGACCTTTAGGGGAAGGTGATTATTTAAAAGCTGAACTATTAGCTCTGCTACAAGGGTTAAAAGTTGCCAAGCAAGCTTATCTTAAGAACTTGGAGACAGAAGGGGACTCAAAAATAGTGATATCTTGGACCAATTCAAATGATAATGTTCCTTGGATCTATAGACATCCATTAAGGGAGATAGTAAGCATGGCAAGGGAACTTAATGCCTCATTCACATGGATCAGGAAAACTGCAAATGGAATGGCTGATTCTCTAGCTAAACAGGGAGTTCAAAGGCAACAGCTTTTTTGGGCTTTAATGTAATGTAACTATTTCTGGTGCAATGTCTGCTTCTAGCTGCTGTAATCCTGTATTTGTTTCTCTTAATTGAATAAAATTCTCACTTTGCTGATAAAAAAAAAATCTCTTAGTTGATAATTGAAGGAGATTCAAAGCTGGTTATAAGTTGGCTTCAAAAGGAAGAGAGGTTGGTGTGGTGGGACTACATTAATGAGAAAAGAAAGTCTAAGTGGCTAGTACGAGTGGAAATTATTCTGAATTGGGTAAAAGAGATGCTAATAGCTTTGCTGATGCATTGGCAAAACAAGGGGTGGGAACAAATCATGCATCTGGGCTATGCTGTAAATTTGTTCTTATGCTTGGGGATAGTTAAGAGAGTTTACCTCTCCCTTTCTTTGTACTTCCCTAATCTTATTTAATGAAAGTTTTCAGTTATTGATCAGAAAAAAAGCCTCCAAGGCCCTAGGTTTATCTCTCATAGATCCTATCACAATTTGAGAGCCTTCTTCAGGAGAAGCCCATCAAAACCCATAGAGATAAATAATCTTAGGTCTTGAAGAAGGGATAGAAACTGCACCCTTACTTGATTTTCCCTGCATACCGCTCTATTAACATTTGGGAGCATTCCATCAATCCAAGGGTGTCAGGTAATAGCTCATTACATTTTTTTTGTTTTGTTTTCATCAAAAAATGGTTCAATTCTTTCCCTTTTTGTGTTTTGCCTTCTTGTTTTACGTAAATGCAAAAGACTCATAGAAACATACAATGGAATACATAAAAAAAGCATGAGAAGTTGAAGGAGGACCAAAATACAAAAAAATACAAATACAACGACCAAACTCCCAAACAAGTATTTGTACATCATTGTCCACTCCTTCAAATATGGAAGGACCAAAACCCATTCAAGAATGATAGAACCAATGTATACACACTACCACCTAGTATCAAGTACATCATTCTATTTCTCTGTTGACATATTTTTCCTTCATGCACTGCCAAAAATGATGGCCACAATGACAAAAATTCTTGAGGGATCCCCTGTGTATTTAACTCCATTACATGTTTTATCCCCTTAGTAGACTTTATTATTTGGTTTGGCTCATTTGAAGCTCCTGGACTGTTCTTATTTCTTTTCAATTTTATTAGTAATTTTAGGTTAAAAATTGAAAGAAATAACTTCATAAAAGTTACAGAAATCATGTGTGTATTTTCAATGCATAAATATTGCACATTCCTATCATAAAATAAATATACAAGTTGTTCGAAAATAAATAAATTATTTTAAATTAATAATTTGATTAAAAATAAGAAAACACCTATTAGGGGCCATTTGATAACAGATGAAGTGGCTGAACTGAAAAGTGTATTGCTTTGTCTTTTAGTGAATAAGTTTTTAAGGAGGCTGTAGTTTTCTTAATTGATAAAGCTGAAAGTCATATAGATAATTATAGCCTTGAATATTTTATTCTTTGACCATTTTATCCACTAAAAGACAAAAGCAATAAGTCACAACTTCATCTGTTATCAAACAGCCCCTAAGAGTTAGGCAAAAGAAAACACCATAAAACTTATACCACTAGCATCAGGAACTGGGAGCAGTACCAAGAGGATAAGGAGCGCTGCAAGCTATGGAATTTAGGTAGAACATGATGAGCTCTATTGAAGATGGTGACAAGTACCTTTCAACCTTTGACTCTTTGGCAGAATAAGATAATTAAATTATATTTCCTCCATGTGCAATTTTTCTCAAGAAGGTTGTTATTCTAGAAAAGTCTAATAAATAATAACCAGTCACTCTAGTTATTGCTAGGGAATCATGTCGTCATATAGAGTTATAACAAACTATCTTATTAGGATATGAATAATGGGGTCTAAGCATCTATATACGAAATCTCCACAAAGATGTAACCCGAGTTATCGAGTTATCACTTGTGATGGTTAAGACATGAATTGGGCCCCTGAAAATCAATCATATCAACAACATAAGAAGATGAAGATTTAACAATGTCCTATGGAACCTAGAGACCTACAAAGCTGTCTCACTCTAAAATGGGCCAAGTGGAGATGGATGTTGATCAAGAGCTCAATTAGGAATAGCTCTTTTCTTTATTTGGGTGCAGGTGAAATATGCCATTGGAGGTGAACAGATTTTTGAGTTGACGGTCTTCTTTTGGCCTAAGAAGAGGGGAAGAATCATGTGAAATGCACAAGGGATGCAGTGACATCCAGGGCCATCTGGTGTTGGAGGAGTTCTCAACAATAAGGATGACTCTATTTTTGCTTTTTATTCTGGACCAGCTGGGGTGGAAGATTCTACAAAGTCTGAAATCCTTGCTGAACTTCACAGTAAGGGATATGAATATTGTAAACCTGCTTATTGAAGGGAATCCCAAGTTGGTGGGATGATTACAGAAGCCAGAGACTGTGGTATGGGTTTATAGGGACGAAATCAAAAGGTCCAAATGATTAACTAGCAACATGATTGTTAGGATACAATGGGTGCAAAGGTCAGCAAACAGATTGGTTGATGCTTTAGCCAAACAAGGGATTCATAGGGGGTAAATGTACTGGGCTCAATTGTAATTTGCTTTTTTATTTTTTTATGTAAGATTGTGCAACATGCACCTCTCTATGCAATGCTTATATGCACACATTGTTATTACTCAGTTAATAAAATTTTAAAGTTACTGTTCAAAACAACCAAAAAGAAAAACATATAATCCGAGTATGCAGTCTTCTCTTTTCCAATATGCAAGATAGATGGACCTAATAGTTGCCCTGGATCACCTTTTATTGATCTCACATGCCACAATATCCAATATAGTGTATATTCTATAATAAACTTCAACCAAAACAGTTAAGTGCGTACAGAGGCACAAAACTAATAGATGAAAAAAGGGGTACTGAAGCAACAAATGGACTAAATATTCAGCACAGAACAAATCAATGCAACAAATAATGCTCCAAATAACAGCTACAATGCTCAGGATTAGCATATTACATACTTGTGTGTATCTTTTCTCAATTGATATGCCTAGTTGTCCAAAGTCATTGAGACCAGTAGCAAAAACACACCCAGATTCTGTTAAAAAAATATAAGATAATTAATGAATTCTATTTGTAGGATAGTAAAAAGTATAATTTCGTAGTATAAGCCAAACATGAGATTCATAAATAATCACATTGAGATAACTGACAGTTTGACATAAAACAAAATGGATGTAAGCAAGTTTAGACATAGAACATCAGACAAAATATCATCAATAATCCAATTCTGGATATTAGATCAGCAATACAAGCAATCTGCATATGAATGATACACTAACATCACTTTGCTCTATCCATACAAGTAAACAAACCATGATCCTTGGGTCATCTCATGCAAAACATATCACTGATATGAATGGTTTCAAACAATTGGAAGTACCACAGCATTAAAGCTTTGTATAGAATTGGGTTTTTTGCACCATCATCATCAAATAAAGGAATAAAGATCTTTGCTTACAATACCTCACTCACTTGGGTAATAAGGTCTGCCAACCCCCTAGCTGATTCATTTACCAAAGAAAGTGTAAATAGGCAGGACTTGTATTGGGGATCAACACCATAAAAAAGTACTGGGAATCATATTCCTCGGAATAGTTTATCATTTTATGGGAATAGACCAAGTTTGACATTGGGATGAGCATCCAAAAGGGTCTTTTATCTGTTATTTGAGATAGGAAAAAGCCTTTTTTTTTTGCTTGTACCATACCTCTCATCCTTTTTTAATTAAACTCTTATCAGTTACTAACCAAAAATACAGAAAAAATTCTGTATGAAACTGTGAAACCCAATAGATGTTGGTATACATAGTTAATTCAATAGTCAAACCACTTTCATGACTTGGTGGTTCCTATACATTGTGTGTTTGAACCTACTATTGTATTAGAATCATTCATGTTCAGTGGGAAACGGGTCAGTATTCAAGAAATGTTTGCAATTGTTTCTTCTATTACATAACAAAGGTCTTTTCTTGCCACCCACCTTGATTGGTTTTCTGGATCAACCTCAATCCAACATTTATAAAATTAGTAACATGGGACATAAAGTATGGACAGTTTCAAATTGACATGTGCTCTGGGACTTGACAGTGTGCATCTCGGCCCATTTGTGTTATGTCTTCCTATTTCTTGTTGGGCTATACTTCTGTTATTAAGTGTTAATGGGCTTGGGCTTCCTTATTTAAGTTACTCCATCCCTTACTAATGGGGAGGGTAAAATTGTAATTATGTCTTTTAATATTGCCCTAATATAAATATCAGTTTGATAGGCTGGGTAGAGTTAAGCCACCCTGTTTGAATCAGAATACAAACATGGTATCAGAGCATTAAGTCGATCTCATTCTGCTCGCCTATCTTCTTCACCTCATCTTTTGTCTTATGTTTTCTCTTTTATTGTTGGATTAACAAGGAATTCTGCTGGTCGTGGTTGACTGAAGGTTTTTTGAGGTTTGTCCTTGGAAAAACTCCTAGGAAACCCAAAATAGTTGCTGGTGTGCCCAGGTAGGGCAAGAAACTGTGGAGTAGTCGTATATGGAATACTAGAAAGACCTATTTAACAGTTCAGCCACTGGACTTACAATGGTATCAGCCAGGAGTTTAGTTCACAGTCCAGCCAAGCTTGTTTGGGAAGCTTGAGTAAAGGGGAGTGCTGTTAGTTCTTTTCTATTCTGTTGTTCTAAGTTCTACTGAGGTAGTAGTCGACTACTAAGAAATCTCTTTGTGTAGTAGTTGACTACTAGAAACAGGATACTGTTAGTAGTCAACTACTAAGAAATCTCTTCATCTAATAGTCGACTACTAACAAGTAGCAGTTGACTACTTGCTACAAGGTATTACTTTGAGTGAGTTCATAATGTCTTCCAGCACTAGTGAGGTATCCTCTGGAGGTTCTAGGACTGTTGACAATGTTATTCACCTTGGAAATCCTATGGTACAAATTACTAATGTGAAGCTAGATGAATATAACTTTAGGGAATGGGCCATTTTGGCAAGATGGTCCATAGTGAGTCATAGACTACAAGGCTACACCGATGGGAAGATTTAAGGAGCCCAAGGAAGATGAACCAAGTTATAGGACTTGGTGTAGGGAAAATGCAACTGTGATGTCATGGTTGATGACTTCTATGACTCAAAATTGCGAGGACTGTTCAGCATTATACAACAGCCCACAAGATTTGGGAGAAACTGTACAACACCTATAGTCAAAAGAAAAATATAGCAAGGATTTACAGGCTGAATCAAGACATATTTTGTTTGACTCAAGGGGACATGACGGTAGCAACTTATTTTACTACATTAGAAAGCTTATGGGAAGAGCTTGATCACCATTTAGTTCTTGAGTGGGATAGCTCCAGTGACAAAGAAAGGCATGACAAGAAAATTGAAGAAAGAAGAATATTCAAGTTTCTAGCTGGTTTGGACCATTCATATGAAAGCATTATAGCTTAAATTTTGGGGAGAGATGAGCTTCCAAGTCTGCATCATGTGTTCTACCTGATTAGGAATGAGGAGATGAGGAGGAAAGAAATGGAAACCGGTGTTCCACTTCAACCTAGTGAGTAATCTGCACTTGAATTGCTCACATTGTGGGAGAGAGAGGTAGATATTCTGAACCGGGCTATGGCTCAGTTGAAACAATTATCCATTTGCTTCCTCCCAATTTGCAAAGACAGGTATAATATTTTCCCTTAGTGCTATTCAGTCCTCTTCATCAAACTCTTGGGTTATTAACTAAGGAGCCTCCCAGCACATGACAAATTCATCTTCTTTATTCAATTCTTACCATCTCTCATCTGGGCATGATACAGTAAAGATTGTTGATGGCTCTCTTTCCACTATTTCTGGAAAGGGAGACATTCAACTAGGAAAGGGAATTCTTCTCAAATCTGCCCTACATCTTCCAGACTTCACCATTAATTTACTTTCAGTCTCAAAAATAACCAAAACCCTAGATTGCGTTGTAACCTTTTTTCCCACTCATTGTGTTTCGCAGGACTAGTTAACGAGGCAAACGATTGGGAGTGGTCGTGAAGCTGGTGGCCTCTACTACCTTGGTGATGATACAACCTCAGCTCTGAAGGCCTCTACTAGTGGTAGCAATAACAAGGAGCCAAGCACAGTCCTTTTTACTTGGCATGCTAGATTAGGTCATCTTCCATACTGTGTTGTAACCTTTTTTTTCCCACTCATTGTGTTTTCCAGGACTAGTTGACAAGGCAAACGATTGGGAGTGGTCGTGAAGCTGGTGACCTCTACTACCTTGCGATGATACAAGCTCAACTTTGAAGGCCTCCACTAGTGGTAGCAGTAACAAGTAGCCAAGCACAGTCCTTTTTACTTGGCATTCTAGATTAGGTCATATGTCCTCATTGTTGAAAGTTTTGTTACCAAAACTCTTTGGAAATGTGTCTGTTGAAAGTCTATTTTGTTATGTTTGCCAGTTGGCAAAACACTATAAGGTAAACTATCTAAGTTCTATTAGTAATGTTACTACCTTCTTTGATTTAGTTCACTCTGATGTGTAGGGTCCTTCTCCCATTGTTTCTATGGATGGCTATCGCTATTTTATCAGTTTCATTGATCACTTCTCACGGTGTACCTGAGTTTATCTTACGAAAGAACGAGGAAGTTACTAGAATCACAATGATGTTTTGTAAGGTTTGAAACCCAGTTTGGAAAGAAAGTTAAACGGTTCAGGTCAGACAATGCAGCTGAATACTTTAAAAACATCTTGAACTTGAGGATGAATGGACTTTACATCAATCCTCTTGTAGTTACACCTCACAACAAAATGAGGTAGTAGAGAGAAAAAATAGACATCTCATGGAGACAGCCTGTGCTTTATTGTTTCAGCACAAGGTTCCCAAGAAATATTGGTCCCATGCAATACTTACTGCATCATATTTGATTAATAGGATGCCATCCAAGATACTTGGGTTCAAAACCCCTTTCTCTTGTCCTACTGATCCTGTGCTTTCTTTACCACCAAAAGTCTTTGGTTGTGTTTGTTTCATTCATGTTAAGAATCCAAAAAGCACCAAGTTGGATCCAAGGGCAATTCAGGGAGTTTTATTGGGTTGTTCACCCACACAAAAGGGATACAATGCTTTGATCCACATACAGGGAGAAAATTCGTCACCAAAGATGTTACCTTTTGTGAGTCACAGTCCTTCTTTGTACCTTCTTGGAATCCTCTTCAAGGGGAGAATTGTGGGGTGGAAGAGAACTCCTCTTAAGTAAATCCATTTGTCTCTACTCCTATTGTCTCTTCTCCTCTTCCATCCTCTCCTCTTGTTCCTCAATGTTCAGGTGGTCCTTGTCCTAACCCTCAAACTCAAGACGATGAGATTGCTCTTGCTCCCACTACTCAAGATAATGGTGTGGCTCTTGCTATAGAAGTTGACAAGACTGTTGGGAAGGAGATGAGTGTGAATTAGAGGAAAAGGAAGAGAGGTCAGTCAGTTAATGACTACAACTAGTTAGATGCTTCTGAAGCTGGTCAAGGTAATATCCCTGTTACTTCTCATTTGTCCCCAACATATTATTCCTCTGTTTCTGCCTTGTCTTCTATTTCCACTCCTTCCAGGTACTCTGAGGCAATTGTTGACCCTAAATGGAGGGAAGCAACGTATGAAGGAATGAGAGCATTATTGAAGGCTGGTACTTGGGAAGTAGTGGATCTACTAGTTAAAAAGAGCATTATTGGGTGTAAATGGGTGTACACTGTGAAACATTAGGCCGATGGATCAATAGAGAGATTTAAAGCAAGGTTGGTGGCAAAAGGGTTCACATAGGAGGGCATTGACTATACAAAGACCTTTGCTCCAGTTGCCAGTTGAACACCATATGGGTATTACTGTCTCTAGCAGCCAACTACAGTTGGGAATTGCACCAATTGGACGTCAAGAATGCTTTTTTGAATGGAGATCTTCAAGAGGAGGTTTATATGGATCCTTCACCGGGGTATAACACGAATGGAAAAGTATGCCAATTAAGGAGATCCCTATATGGACTTAAGCAATCTCCTAGGGCATGTTTTGAAAGACTGTGCAAGGCAATGAAGATTGTGGCATACTATCAATGTAGTGCTGATAACACACTATTCTCTAGAAGAAATTGAGAGAAATTAACAGCATTGATTGTTTATGTGGATGACATGGTGGTGACAAGAAATGATCCAGAAGAAATCAGAAGATTTAAGAAGTTTTTGACCTCTAAATTTGATATAAAGAACTTGGGACCTATAAGGTATTTCCTAGGGATAGAGGTGGCCAAGTCTAAGGAAGGAATTTATATTTGTCAAAGGAAGTATGCTTGGACCTCTTGAAGGAAACAGGAAAATTAGGTAGCAGACCTATTGAGACTCCTATTGAACAAAACTAGGGATTGTATGAAAAGGATGAGGGCCTTTAACCTGACAAGAAAATATATCAATGACTTGTAGGTAAACTTCTATACCTATCTCTCACTAGACGCAATATTGTTTATGTTGTCCATGTCATTAGTCAATTTATGCATGCTCCTCATGTTGCACACATGAAGGCAATGGAGAGAATACTAAGGTACTTGAAGACATGTCCTGGAAGAGGGTTGTTATTTAAGAAGCATGATAAACTTAATGTTTACAGTTGAATGGGCTGGATCAGCTGGAGATAAGAGGTCTACAACTAGATATTGCACATTTGTGGGTGGAAATCTTGAAACTTGGAGAATCAAGAAACAAACTGCGGTGGCTCAATCAGGTGTTGAAGCTGAATACCGGGCAATAGCACATGGAGTGGCTGAACTTCTTTGACTCAAGATACTCTTAAAGAAATTGGGAATCACAATGTAAGGACCCTTGAAGCTCTATTTTGACAACCAAGCTGCAATATATATTGCTAATAGTCTAGTTCAGCATGATAGGACCAAACACATTGATAGGCACTTTGTGAGAAAAAGGATTGTATCTGGAGGTTAGGTATTCCTTACATGCCATTTACAAGACAAGCATAGTTGTCAAGGCAACGCCTAGGCGGCAAGGCACCCTTGGAGGCTCACCTCGCCTAATCGCCAAGTAGTTTTCTATAGCGTGTTATAAAAAACTTTAATTTTTTGAGGTTATAATTATAAAATAGACATTTTTAAACTAAAATATTCATTTTGTGTGCTATATACTAATTTCTTTTTATTATTTTCTTATTTGTTAGGGTTTAATCAACACAAATATTGCTAAATGCTGTATTGAGCCCTCAAAGACTTCAAAACCTGAACCCATAAGTAATGAAAGAACATAAAATGTTGCCCAATCAACACACTTTCTTCTTTTTCTTTATTAATTTTCCTATAACAGAAATAGGGGTTCAGCTCCTATATTTTTTTATTTTTTTTTTCTTTCTTCTTTTTCTTCTCATGAATATGTTGGAACATGTTGATTTTCTATACTTTAACATGAAGTTTATACTTTTCTTATGAAAATTGTGGATATTTATTAAGGAAATATGATTATATAACCTAGGGAACTACCCTAGGATACATGTTTTTACTTAAAAAAATCCATTTCCTAGGCGACTAGGTGACAAGGCACCCCCCCTGTCGCCTAGCCTCACCTTGGCGCCTTTAGAACTATGAAGACAAGTTGCTGATTTATTCACTAAGGGAATTGCTAAAGCCAGATTTGGTGACTTGGTGTGCAAGCTGGGCATGATGGACATCTATGCTCAGCTTGAGGGGGAGTATTGTGGGACTTGATAGTGTGGGTCTCGGCCCATTTGTGTTATGTCTTCCTATTTCTCATTGGGCTATATTGAAAATCTCCTTATTCTAAAGCCTAGATTGTAGACCCAAGAGCTATCATATCATATGAAGAGATCTGAATTCTCTTAATAACAATGTTAGGAATTTGAACAAACTGAACCCATAATGAGGCCTTATGATTGAAATCAGCAACAGAATCATGAATTTCTATTTTAAACTGAGGATCACAGATCAGTACCTCAAAAGAAATCTTTATCTTGCATCAAGTTTGAAACATAGTTACTGGTATAATAGCATCATGAACTAAGTGTTGCTTCACAGTCTCCATATGCTTTTGCTTTTTGCACTATAGATGGAGAACAACAAGAGCATTGTCCACAAGACATCTTTACGGATGACTCCAATATCCAAAACATTCTCCATTTTTGTAAAACTTCTCCTGTTTTTCATGATATGGAATTGGCACAACTCAATACTCTTATAATTATCCATACCTATTATACCAAAGATCACAAATATAAATTGGGATGTAATTCCATGTCTTA
Source organism: Nelumbo lutea (assembly GCF_056320005.1). Lineage (NCBI taxonomy): Eukaryota > Viridiplantae > Streptophyta > Magnoliopsida > Proteales > Nelumbonaceae > Nelumbo > Nelumbo lutea. The sequence continues at coordinate 44,401,825 of NC_142688.1, forward strand.
AAAAACACTGCCCCTTCCTCTGCCTGATCCACTTAAGGAAAGTCAAAAAAGGTAAATACAAAAAAAAATATATATATCTTATCCTCTGAATAAATTAGACCCCAAATAAATGCATGCCCAAAACCTCCCACAAACAGAAATCACCTAGAGAGGACTGTCCAATAACAGTGGCATAGGTCTATTGACAGAAGTATACATACATGTTTTCTTACCAGAGAAAATCATGATTGATAAACCACCATGCTTAATCAGATATTCCTTTACCTACAAGGATCCCAAGTCTCAAGAAATTGAAGGCAAGACACATCAAGCTTACAAGTGCAGTAGAATTCATTGCGGGTTCTTCTGAATGATCTCTAAACTATTCACTGTGTGATTTTTTATCATCTCCTTCTTTCCTGTTCTAATTTACATTATAATACAAATAATAAATATCCAAAGCATCCAACCGTTCCAATGCTAGAAGAATTCTATTTGCAGTATTACTAGCTAAAAGGAACAATTCAAGAAGGTATCCACTAAAAGCCACTACGCATAAAAAATAAACAAAAATAAAAGAGGACCGCGTTAGAATTAAATGCAAGAAGAGCATTCTGGCCACAACTCAGAAATTACTTTTGGTCGACCAAAATTTAACAGTAACCGCCATTTCAGTTTAGGATTCGAAATTCCAATGTCAAACTATAAAAGACTAAACTTTGGTATAGGAGGGAAAGGTGACAATAAAACAGTGTAGACAAGAGAACTGTAATTTCACAAGTTTAAGTAAACTATAATATTATGCATAGCTACTTTTGGTCCAGACTTCAAAAAACAATTAGGAATCCAACCAATTCATAATTCTACAAGACTGAGAAAACAAATAGTCTAAAAAGGAATAAAGAATGTCATAAGCAAACCTGTTAAGAAAAGGGTATGAGCTCCACCACACGCAATGGCACGAAGACTCTCATTCTCGAATCCAGGGCAGACCGCTGGCCTCCACTGAGAATCCAATTTGCCCAACCCCAACCTCCCATAATCACCATTTCCCCAAAGAGCAGCAAATCTCTTCTTGGGTTCGGTCGACATCCATCTCCGCCAAAACCCTAACCCTGACCCATTCATGGATGTCGATCTACAAACCCGCAAGCACCTCCTCCACATCCTCGATCACAAAGTCCGTTCATGAAGAAGCAAGATTTTTGAAAATTGTCATTTTCGAAAAAAAATAAAAAAGATTTTTGAAAATTGTTATTAATGCTTTCTTCTTTTTATTAATTCAAGTGTGCCATTAGCAAGCAATTCAATACAAAGAGACGAGGAAAAGTGAGAATCCGTCTGGTCATCGACTGGTTTGAAAATGGAGGAGCTGACGACGGTTGTTGGTATATTGGGTGGTGGTGACAATGCTGCGTGACCTTTGCTCTGTTACGTGTCGTATCGGTCGTTGCTGAAAAGAAGTTTCGGTCATAACCTTAGCGCATGACAGAGAGGGATCGAATCGTATTCGAATCTAATGTAGCGCTAACGTAGCAACCGCAACCATTTAATTGAACAAAGTCCGGATCTAATACTCACACAACGCTCCTCACAGCACGTCTAACCCACACATCGAGAACATCTCTCATTTGTATGCTATAATATTCCGAATGAAAGTAAGAAGTACCGTGAGATCGGTGTTAGGAGTTTTGTAAAGTGGAGATCTGCCCCTCACAAATGGGCGCCTCACAGGCACATCCATCATACATTGGGAACATCTCCCGTGAATGATAACCAATAAATACGGGAAATGTTTCCACTACATGATAGGATGTGCATGTGAGGCGCCTGTGAGACGCAAAGGTGATGAGCAGATTCGATCTCTAAGGAGCAAATCCCGATTCACAATTTGCCCTTCAGAGGCAAGCATGGTAGAGTACCACTGTACTTTTGGCAGTACAGGGCTGTTCGCATCTGCCCCTCAGCTTTGCCCCCCAAAAATGCCCCACGGCTGTGAGCATGCCACATGTCCTCCCACACGCAGATTAATAGGACTCATGCGTGTCCTCCCACATGTCCCATGGGACAGCCGTTAGCTCCCTCTCGCCCAAAAGGTCATCCTTTTCACTCCTCTCTCTCGAATTTCAGCTCACTTCAACCCTCGACCTTCTGCTCTCATAACTGAAACCCGTTGGAGATTGCCCCCTTTGAGCTCCGTCGGTCGATGCTGACGACCGCTTCGGTAGATTTATATATCGGAGGTAAGTATCCTTCAGTTCTCAAATAAGTTTTTTCTCATTTTTTTACCTTGTTTTTTGTTTTTTTTCTCATTTTCGCTGGAGTGGGAGCCCCCCTCCAGTTCCGCTGGTCGACGTTGACAAGTCAGAACCGCTGCAACATCTGCAACTCTGTGCCTTTTCCATTGATCAACAACTCACTTCACAAAAGAAAAATTATTATGCTTTTAATGACAATTTAAGCTTCTGATGGAATCACCCAATTTCATTTAATAAAAAAAAAAATTGCGTCTAATTGTAAAATTGCGTCTTCGTGGGTTTTTCCAAATCACTCAGCATTTACAATTTTGCTTCTCTTGTTCTCAAGTCGTTATGAAGGATTCTTGTTTCTTCTGCCTCTATGCTCTCTGCTTTGTCTCTTTGTCCAATCTAAATATTTACAAATCAACTGCTGCCATCTCCTACATTAGAAAACAAGGAAGAAGTTATTAATTCTTTCTTGTTGTAGATGAAACACCAATACCTCCAGAACTTGAATCATCCAAACAAGCGGGCAGGATTTTTTGGCTCCATCCACAGACATCTGAACAGAACATTTCAACCCAAAATTAGTATTTAATTGATTTTATTTGTTTCAAGCATTGAAATATCAAACACGTTCCGTTGTACATACCCATGCGGGCTGGAGCTTCCATTGTTTTTTCTATTGCTAAAAACAAAAAACAATGTAGAAAAATAAGAAAAAACAAATTTGAGAATGGAAGAAATGTGAATAAAGAGAAAAACTTACCTCCAGTAAATAAAGCTGCCAAACGATTGTCGGCATCAACTGAGGGAACTCGAATGGGGGAAGCTCCGGCGGATTTCAGTTCGTGCACTCCTGGTCAAGAGTTCAAGTGAGGCTGAGATTCGAGAGAGGGAAAGGAGTGAGAGTCTGAGAGATTACTTATTTTCAGCGAAGAGGGAGGACACGTGCACTCCGCACGGGTTAGGTGCATTCGTGTATGGGAGGACTCGCGGCGCATTGTGAATCCATGAGGCGTTTTCGGGGGGCAAATCTGTTGGGGGCGGATGCGAACCCCATTTGCATTGCCATCCACGTCAGCATTCATTCAATGTTTTGATAGAAGGAAACGTCCATTAATGGTTCGTGTTTTTGAACACCAGTTATAACCCCCCTCAACCCCATTTAAATAGAACGTTGAGCCAAGCTGTTCATAATACTATTTTACTAGCGGAGGGGCCTGCTTCATAGGGGCTGAAATGGAACCCGTTGACTCGTTGATTTGGTCTTAGTGAAAATTATTGAATTAGTCAATGACTATTTGACCATGCGGTCGAACTATCAACCCATTCACTTATTTAATGGTTTTTGGCCATTTTTTTATTTTTTTAATTGGAAACCATCCAAGCAACCGATTCTGTTTTATTCTAATCTCGGTTTCTAACCAAAAACGTTAAATCGGTCAATGACCCATTGACTTGGGTGGTCAAACCATTGATCCATTCAATGGTTTTTAATCATTTTTTTATTTTTTATTTTTTATTTTTGTTGTTAAAATGGGCCATTTGTTCGAACCGAATAGTCGAACCATCGACCTAAAAACCAGTGGCCAAAACGGTTCCGTTTTCAGGTCGTATGAGTCACACGCTTGAATGGCATAACATGTATGGTGCTGCTTAATGGACCTCACACATTCAATTTTTTGCTTGTAATTTTTGTTGTCAAAACAGGTCGTCCATTTTTTTAATTTTTTTAATTGGGAACCATCTAGGCAATCGGTTCCATTTTAATCGGCCAACGACTCATTGACCCGAGTGGTCAACCCGTTGACCCATTCAATGGTTTTTAGCCATTTTTTTTATTTTTTTAATTTTTGTTGTCATAACGGGTTGTCTGTTCGAACCAGATGATCAAACCATCGACCCAAAAACCAATGGCCAGAACGGTTCCATTTTCGGGTCGTATGAATTACACGCTCAAATAACATAACATCATAGTTTTTAAAACCGACCCAAAGATCGAACTGGTCAGGAGTCCGGTTACCGTGTCGAATAGTCCGACCGTTCAAACCAAACAATCAGCCCATTTTGACAAAAAAATAAAAAACGGTCAAAACCGTTCGAACGATTCGATATCTAGTTATTAACAATATTTATAATAACTATTATATATTTATATAATTAAATAATTATATATATCTAATTATATATAACAATATTTATATATTGTGGGTTGCTCTGACGTGGGAATCTATTCACACTAGTAGATTCCATTTCCTACATGGAGACACCCCTATCCTATATATATATATATATATGTAAATCACATGATTGGACTCTTACCTTGCATGGTAAATTCACATGTGCATCAACCCAATTAATGTATTCCTTGAATCAAGCTGATTCTTCTCATAGCCACTTTGCCCTTGAAAACTTCTCATAGCCACATGATTGGAGATGCATGCGAAATATATCGTCTCTGAGGGGGTGGTCCTTTCTTGGATTTTGAGAGGGGAGAAAATTGGTCAATGGGAATCCCATTGAACAAGAATCCCATGTTTTTTTTTTCAAATTTATGTGGGGATCAAGGAAAATTTATTTTCCTAGGTATCACTTACTCGAGTAAGTGATACTCAATTCGTAGGTGGGTAAATAACTTTAACATATAGGGGAAAAAGTTGCCAACACTTAAATGGTCATTGCCTTATTTACCTGGAAAATAAAAGAACATGGGTATGCACTTACCTAGGTAAGTGTTTCCCAGGAAAAACTTACCCAGATAATTACATCTTCCCAAGTAAGTAACTTACCAAAAAATGAACGGGGTGGCCTGAATGATATCATCGTTCAAAATACTAGAAAATGAGATGGTTTTTGTACTTTGTGCCCTCTATGTAAGAAAGAAATAGAAGACATTAACCATTTATTTGAGAAGTGTGAGTTCTTGAGACTAGTTTGGTTTGGTTCTTGCCTCGCCATCCACATGGATTTGTATCCGGATTGGACACTAGATAGATGGTTTTCGCTTTGGTTGAACAAGGTGAAGGAAACACTAGAGGATGACATTTCTTCATTCAGAAAGTTCTCTATCATACTCTGGCATTGATGGAAAGCCATGGAGACCGGATCTGCTCCTCACTGCTGGCGCCTCACACGCACATCCTATCATGCATTAAAAACATCTCCCGTACTTATTAGTTATTATTCATGGGAGATGTTGCCAATGCATGGTGGGTGTGCCTATTAGGCGCCCATTTGTAAGGAGCAGATCCCGTCACAAAGCCATGGGCCCTAGAAGGAAGGATCTTTGATCCCAAGACGATACTTGTGGCTGCTAACTCCCAGATTCAAGAGTTAATAAGTCTGAAAAGAAGAAGAGAACAACTGTTGATGTCTACCACGTACATGTAACAAGATTGCCCATGCATTATTGGTTAAATATGGTTGTGTTTTGCACAAGACCACTATGTGGTCAATCACCCCTGAATTTTTTATACTTGTACTGGCTGAAGATGCTTTAAATTGATTTTTACCTACAGGATTTTCAAAAAAGAAATGTAAGCCAACAAACAGCAAGTATTGCACCGTTTTTCATCAATTAATCAAATTTGCTTCCTCATCAAAAAACCGTGGCTATACCTTGATATACATAAAAATAGTCTACTTTTAGTTTTTCCCTCTGAGCTTTTCCTATATATTTTTAGCATATACAGTCTATTTGATGTTGATGAATGTAAGTTATAGTGAATTGTTGTTGATTCAAAAACATGTATTCAATTTTATATTTTTAAATTAAAACAAGTAAGATATTAAACTTTGCAATTATAAAAATGTAAAATATATCAAATGAAGACTAAGGAAAAGCCTCATAATGGGTTATGGGCCCTTACTACCTAAATGCTGGTGGAAGGATTTTAGCTCTCATGGTTGACATTTTGTGATACAAGAAACATATTTCAAAATTTCTATTGTAGAAAGGTAAGCTAAACAAGAGGAAAAGTTTGGTATATCATCGATTTTTTTCTTGTAGAATATAATTTCCTTTTTAAAAATCAAAAGCTTCTTTTTTTCTTTCTCTTATAAACAATATGACTAATTCAATTAGTTAAACTCCATTTCAATATAAGTCCTCAGGTAAAAAAGAATTAGACAATATGACTAATTCGATTAATCAAACTCAGTTTCAAAATAAGTCTGATACGAGAAAATTTGGAGTAAAGTTCCAGGAATGCATCATGAATTTGAATATTGCGTATCAGTATATGGACAGGTTTATTTCCAGATGTATGAGTAGAATGGAAGCCATATAAGGATGTTTCTACAGTCAACAATGCCATCTTGAATTCCCCATGTTCAGAAGCTTTATGATATGATGTGCGTGAGAGAGAGAAATTGGAAGGAGTAGAGTTACTCCAGTTAGCCTATTAAAATCATGTGTTGTATTTGAACTTGTTGAAGTTGGATAGAAGATTCACCTTTTGATTGTCAATTAATTTTTGGGAGGATTTAACATTGCACCGTAAGCACCTAAACACGTAAGGTTGGGCCATGCTAGCCAAAATTAAGATTTTGCAATTTTGACCATGAAGGACTATTATGTTGGTTTCAATGGTCAAATGGGCATTGTATTTTATGGGTGAATCAGAAAACCCATTAATCGAATAGTAGAATTGGTTTCAACTAGTGATTCAAATGGATAGGATTCGAAATGAGGTATATTTGAATCTGGTCTAAGAATACAAATCATAGATTTGATCCATTAGTTTCATCCTCTAATAATTAAGGTTTATTAATATTTATAATGTTTCCCCTCCCCCGTTAAATCTCTTCTTTTCTCTTAAATTTTAAATTAGATGGATTAGGTCAAGCTAAGAGCCAATCAGCCCAACCCAAGACTAACCCTAAAAGGCCTACACATGACTCTAACCTAGACCTAAAATGATGTTAATGTTGGACAGTTCTATATGTCTTTAACTTCAATTAGAATGATGTACTTTATGAGTTTATTGTAAATGAATAAAACTGCATATTCGATTCATGTTCCCTTGATATGTTTCTGTGAAATACCCTTAAACAGAACACCTAATGAGACTTGTGTTAGTTTAGAATGTTCGCAGCCAGTGGGTCGGTCTGGGGAGACCTATTCTGATAAGGCTGACACTGTTGTGCGACCAAGTCGGTTGGGGCGGCCTGTCTCAGCTACCAATGTGAGACCCTAGGCACATATAGTGTAGGATTAATTGAATCTTTGAACTGGACCAGATTTTCAGTCTTGCCCTGGACCTTGAAGATTAATGGGCAAAACTAGAAAGTTACACCCGACCCCTAGACTCGATTATGGCAATGCACTAGGTGTCGGATTGGGCTATCTTTGATGTACCAATCAGTGAGATCCTTAGCGGGGGTCAAAACCTGGGTATGTTGGGACAGTTTGAGAATTCATCTGAGTGGGTGATCATAGTGACAGGATTAGCCCCTTTGTCGGACAAAGGTAATGATCGGGGATGCACTCTCACTAATGGAAACCGAAACTGCCGACATCCGATTTCAATTGTTGAGATTTGTTTTGCAAAATATATTTTATATGAGATATAAAAGTATATATATATATATATATATTATGGTTTTTAAATTGTTTGCAAAATGTTTCAATTCTCGGGATCCATATAAGCAAAGAGTGCAACACTGTTTCATGCAGCCGAGGGAGAGGTCCTCTCTTATCGGGTAGTGTTTGATCATTATGGGCTGAGAGGTTTAAGTATAAGACCATTGAGGGTAATACCTGATGGGCTAATCTTGCATCTGCCCATAGTCCCTGGGTGTTACAAGGTGGCTTGGCCCAGGGACCACTTAGAGTAAGTGTTGGGCCCATAGAGCCCATTTGATGGGTTTCAGGGGGTGCACTGTCCATAGCAGTGTATTCGGTCAGGCCTTGTAACAAAGGCTGGGCCGAACCCATGTGGCTGATGTGTAGATCAATGCTTGGGTCCCACGCCATACAAGGAAGCCCAACTGGGCAGCAGTTAGGAAGGCTAAGTGAGCACATAAACTTAATGGGCCTAAAGCCAATTTCAAACTAGACTAATTTAATAAGTTAAATATGGGCGAATTCTGAGATGAGTCAGCAGATAGGATAGGATCTTAACCCCATTCACTCAGAGAGTACATATTTGAATATGATTCAGATCTAGAAACCTCCTAATGAGATTAGGAGAAGGCTTATCTAATTTGCAGATAAAATAAGGGTTTATCCTTATCACATAAAGGGATGTCTAATCCAAATTTGATTTGGATCAGCAACTCTTAATTGGATTAGGAACTGATCGTTTAGGTTACAAAAGAAGGAAGGGGCAGCAACCTTTAGAAGACACATACTCACATCCTCTTCAGAGCTGAAATCACAAAAAGAAAAATCAAGCAACCCTGCAGAATTCTTTCTTGCCGCCTCATTGTTCTTGTCGCCCAGTTTGCCAGTTCGATCTCTAGTTGTGGGAAAGTCAAGATTCGATCTTGACATCAGTTCTTTGTGAAAAGATTGATAGGAAGTTGTGCTCACGTGCCATCCTACTGTTTCTTGCAAAGGATAGAGTTCTTGGAGAAAAACACTGCTGATTTTGCTCCATCCTACACTGCACCATTTTCAGTAGGAGCAGTCTTTGGATCATTCCTTGGGTGTGAACACCTTCATTAAGAGATAATATTTCTCTGTATCAGGTATACCTCTCTCCTACTCCTTTTGGTCCAGATCTGGTTCAGTTTATGGTTCAAGATTGATCATTGAAAATATGATTTTCTAAATAGGGAATGCGATTCTCAGTTAAAGAAAGAGAAAAATTTTTGAAATTCGCCCACCTTATTCCGCAAGATTTGAGCGTCCATATAATGCATATCTCATCCCTTCAGTTAAAATCCAAAATTTCCAACCCAAACCTATCCAAATTTTTATTCAACCCCATGCATTGGATAGGCTTACTTGATTGGGACTTCTTATGGTACAATGTATTTAGACTTTTATGATGACAATTTTAACCTTGACAATCATATGATACCCTTAAACATTTCAAGGATCAAACTACTATTTTTTATACATTTGTCAACACCCAATTTTTGCTCAACTCCTCCGCCTTACGTCTTTGTTCTCGCTCCCAAACTCTAAAATTATTGTGATACATCAACTACCACATCCCATCCCAAAATCATGACAATCAATCATAAAAACTAATAAACCCCAAGGACCAAATTTAAATTCCTCATAAGATTCAACAACATAATTTACATTTCAACCAAAATCTTTGTGATTGATCAATCCCATTAACAAATATTCCAACTGCACCAAGAGTTATAATCCTAATGGTCAAACCCCTCTCAATAATTCTAAAACCCTAATTATTCCTCCCACTCAATTTCAACCATAAATTCCCTCATTTCCTTCCAAATTAGCAAGATTCCAAGTTGAAACTTTAATCTGAGATAAATCTTCCAATCCAAACCTCTGATCAAAGATACATCTTTTTCATCAAATCCAAGATGTTTAGTAATGCCTATCCACCAAATTTCACCTCGAGATTCCCTCATTTGACCCACCATGAAGTTAAGATTCAATTTCAACAAATCTCATTGATTAGAGCACATCATGTCATGGATCTCCATCATCCCAGATTTATTTGACTAATCGAATCTCACCACCATGTTTAGAGACCCAAAAAAAACCCAATACATCAATTTTTATGGCCTAACTCCTCCATTTGACCATTAAACTAAAAAGATTTTGTTTTAGTGCTCCAGATTAACTCACCCTTAGTTGGCATTGATCTAAGGTTTTAAGGAGGTAGTGGCTGATGTCATTCCTTCACATAAGCCAAATAAACCCTAAACATTTGGACCAATCAGCAAGCTCTTAATAGGCCAAAATAACCCTTCTTAGACCTAGGAAGTAACATAAAGGCCATTATGGCCGTCTCTAATTTACATTTTCTGCTTTCAACATGCCTAATTCGAGCCCTTCAAGGTCAAACACAAAAAGCACCTCATTGGGGGGGGGGGAGGGGAGAAAACCCCAAACTCTCTTCAATCTTTCATGGGGAACCATTGAAAAATGATGATAGGAAGCTTCTACAAGCAAAATCTTCAAGATTTCATGCATGGAGAAAGCAAGCCCCATAAAGTCTTAGATGCATGGAGAATAAGTTGCAAATGTAGTTTGTCTTCTATCCTCTATAAATAATGCATTTTTGAAGAAAAAAATTAGAGGGAGAGCACCCATAATTCAGGGAAACTCGACCTTGAGTGAAAACATATCCAAACCCTATGTCAATGGGAATCCTAGGGTTTTAAAAGACGTCTAAATCACTACATCTCTCCCAATCTCATCCCTAACACATAGCTAAGTCTAAGAAACTCTAAAATATTTGTTTCCTACCATCCAAGAACGTTTGAAATCAAACTACCAATGAAGATCACCCTCAACGAGCATTTTAGAGTTTGTCTTAATTGTTGGAAGTTGTTTGGCAAGGCTACATTCGAGAAGTAATCCTCTCAACTCATCTTATTAACATTTTTGCTTGATTTTTAGTAATTTTATTTAATTTTTAAGTCATTTGCTTGCTTATTGTTGTGGCAAGGTTGAAGGAATTTAATGTTCATAGAGTGATCCTTTACTTTTATTAGCCATTGTACTTAAAGGAGAGAGGAGAGGGATTTGGGGAACTCAATACCCACTCCCTGAAAACATCCCCATTAAACCATGGTTGACATTTTTTTGAAGAAATTGTTTTCCATCAACTTTAAAGTCCTTCAGCCCTTCCTTGTGTTCTAATCTTGTTTGTTGATTAAGTAAAATTAATTTGTTTCCTAGAAGCCTAGATAGATCTTGTAACAGCTAGGGATACACTTCGCCGAACTGACCCTTGTAACAGCTCGGGATACACTTCGCCGAACTGACGCTTGTAACAGCTCGGGATACACTTCGCCGAACTGACCCACCTTGTAACAGCTCGGGATACACTTCGCCGAACTGACCCTTGTAACAGCTCCGGACACACTTCGCCGAACTGACCTGCCCTATAAATAACTTCGAGCTCAAGACCGCCTCGCTCAGCACTTCACATCACTTGGCACCAAAACCAAACAAGTCGTACCACGCCTGACACTAAGGAAGTTCGTGCCCAAGGGCGCCACGCCTGACTGACTTGGGATCTGACGTTTGGCGGCAATACCCTAAACGGCCACCTGCCACCGCCACTGACACCGCCATCTCCAGTTAGATGACGGTTAGGCAGCGACGGTTCTGTCTCAGCAGAAAGGACGACGGCCGAATTGACAAGCACAAGGGTAATCATACCCGACCTGACAAGGGCCTCAGGACGAGTGCATGAAGTGACTATAAGAGCCCCCTGCCCCTCGACAACGGAGGTATGCAAACTTTGCGCTATCTGGTATTACCTTGCTTTTGAAGGATTCTAACTTGAGCTTCGGAGCCTCTACACCGGGTTCCCCCCGGAGCTTTCCCATCTCCTCCGTTTCAGGTTCCCTGCTACCCCGTTCGGAAGCAAGGCAGCAGACAGCTAAGACCAGCCGGATCGCGCTCCATCAATTGGCGTCATCTATGGGAAACGCTTCAAAAAGCCTCCCTCCAAACTTCAATAACCCCTTTTTCTTCAAAAAACCCAACACTCATGGCCTCCTCCAGCAACACCGGACGTGGCACGGAGACAAACGCCACCGGGGAGCAACTTCAAATCCCCGTAGTGTGCGTTGGACAGTTCATCATCCCCCTTTCGACGGATGGGATCCCCATCTTGAACGCGCCACAAGCAGTGGCACCCGTAAACCCTCCTACCACAAGCATCCCCTTTCCTCTCCCCATTGAGACAACATTCACTGAACCAACTGTCGTCCCCCTGGCAGCTAGCCAAAACCGGTTGGAGGACCTGATGTAGTGCATGCGGGCAATGCAAGCCCAAATGCAACAGTTCCAGCAACACCAGCTTCACCAGCACCAAGTGCTGCACAACATCTCCCAATATCACTATCAACAACAATTCCCCCAACTGCCACTGAACCAACCACTACTTCCACCTCGCCACCCCGCTCCGAGGCCGGTCAAGGCCTTCCCGCAGGATGGATGCCCCCACCAGGCGAAGGCCTCCCGGCCCCAGAACCACCCCAATAGCCAGGCCTCGTCCCCACCCCGTGAGGTAGCAGCCAGTGTGGCATCTCTCCTGGTCAGGCGAAGCGCGAACTGGGATGAGGAGCCCTGGATCCTTCACGTGGACGGTTCCTCGAACCGGCAAAGCAGTGGAGCTGGAATAGTCTTGTGCGGCCCGAGCGGCACAAAATTAGAGTACGCACTACGCTTTGAGTTTGTGGCATCCAGCAACGAGGCAGAGTACGAAGCACTGATCGCCGGGCTGGACCTAGCGCGAAAGGTAAAGGCAAAACACTTGGTCATCTACAACGATTCTCAACTCGTGGTAAACCAAGTTATCGGCAAATACGAAGCACACTGTCTCTCCATGATCGCATATTTGGCCAAAGTAAAAGAAGCCCTGCTCAACTTCCGGTCACACATCATCAGGCAAATCCCGAGGTCAGAAAACACTGAGGTCGACGCCCTGTCCCGGTTAGCCAATACGAGTCACAACAATATGAGAACTGTGTACATAGAGGACTTACCTCGGCCTAGTATTCTCGGGGGGACAGAGGAGGTCGCTCCCGTCTTAGAAGCAGAGCCGAGCTGGATCGATCCACTCGCGAGCTTCCTGATAGACGGAACCCTCCCTGCAGAACGCAATGCAGCCAAGAGGGTGCAGCGCCAAGCGGCCAAATACGTCATAATAGACGAACGGTTATACCGACGGTCGTACACGCTCCCCTATTTGTGTTGCCTGCGACCTACCGAAGCCGAGTTCGTACTCCGCGACACTCATGAAGGCCTGTGCGGCGGACACTTGGGGGGCAGAACACTTGCCCAAAAGGCACTTCGACAAGGATACTACTGGCCAACGATGAAGGCAGAAGTTGTCGAGCTCATCAGAAAATGCGACAAGTGTTAGAAGCACGCTAACATCCACCATCAACCAGCCTCTGACCTCAAATACCTCGCCAGCCCGTGGCCCTTTGCACAATGGGGCATCGACCTCCTAGGGCCATTCCCACCAGCAACAGGCGGAAGAAAATTCTTAGTTGTTGCGGTAGATCATTTTACGAAGTGGATAGAAGCCGAACCTCTGGCAACTGTTACGACTCAAAACATACAGAACTTCTTTTGGAAGAACATAGTATGTCGGTTCAGGTTACCTCGGGTTCTAATCTCCAACAACGGCAAATAGTTCGAGGATATCAAGTTCCAAGAGTGGTGCCAGAACATGGGGATTCGGCAAAATTTCACGTCAATCGCGCACCCGCAAGCAAACGGTCAGACGGAAGTAATGAACAGAGCCATCCTGCGCGGACTGAAAGCACGTCTGGATCGAGCTAAGGGATTGTGGGCCGAAGAGCTACCAAGTGTCTTATGGGCTCACCGAACGACCAAAAAAGCAGCCACGGGAGAAACACCCTTCAACCTCACCTACGGCACTGAAGCAGTGATCCCGGCGGAAATCGAAATACCAACGTTGCGATTAGAAACATACGACGATCGGATGAACGGAGACGAGTTACTTACCAACCTCGACCTACTGGACGAGGTAAGGGACCTCGCGCACATCCGAACTGCGGCATACCAGCAGCAGGTAGCTCGCTACTACAATAGCAGAGTAAAGTAACGAAGCTTTCGAGTCGGCGACCTGGTCCTTCGTAAGATTATGGTGCCCGAACCCGGCATCGGCAAGCTTGGACCTAATTGGGAAGGGCCCTATAAAGTAAAAAGAGCGCTCGGGGGCGCATAGAAACTCGAAACCTTGGAAGGCAAACGAGTACCTCGAACGTGGAACATCGTGAACTTAAGGCGATACTACCTATAAACCAACTAGCGAAGTGGACGAAATCAGGCCCTATGTGCCACAAGGCAAGCCAAGAGGAACTTCGGCGTAGACAGCACATTATCAGCTCGGCAAAAAATCAGTTCGCGGCATAAAAGACTGCGGAAATTTAATAACCCGGCAAAGAAACAGTTCGGGGAAGATGAGCAAGGGGAAAAAGACACTCCATTGCAAGAAACAATACATTGGCAAAAAAAAAAAATTTACATGCCCGGAGCCACTTCTTCGCCATCGGAAGGCACTTCAACAACACCCGAAGGCCCTGCCTCTCCTTCAGAGTCTGGCTCGCCATCGGCAGCATTGGCCATCTCCTGAGTTATACGCGAAGTGGTTATGGCACTTACATCGAGGTCGAGGTACGTATTCCGGATCATCCACCTGCTCAACTTGAACCCCCTCCTGTAAGAGTCCACCATCAGATCGTCAAAACGCGGAGAGGCAATGTAGTCTTCAACTGCCTTCTTCTTGGCGTCTTCAATGCCTTGGGAAAAAATCTGTGTTCTCTCCCTGATGTCCTCCTGAAGATATTCGACTTGATGCTGCAAATCCAACTTCAAGTCCGCCATATGCTTGACAACTACCCCCATGGCCTCGGCGTCACGCTGAGACCTCGCCTGTCTGGCCATCGCGACGCGAGCAGCCTCTTCAGCAGCATAAGCAGCTGCCTCAACAGCCCGGGTATTCGCCTCTGCAGCATGGAAGGCTTCTTCAGCAGCATGAGCGGCAGCCTCAGCAGCTCGCGCCTGTCGCGAGCTCCTCTCCACTTGGGCCGCCAAGGCATGAATTGAAGAATTCACCTACCAAAAGAAACAAGTGAGCAAATGACAGCAGAAGCAACAGAATAAAAAAGGAAGACAGAATCTAACTTACCACCATGGCATGTGTTATGGCACGGCAAGCGACCTGATTCAAGGGAAGATCGGTCCACGCCGCGACCTCCTCAGGGAAAGTAGCGTCCCTACTCTTCTGAAGAGCGTAGTTCGGCGTCAACACGCTCCTAAACTCCCCTTGAGCTCCCGAGCCTGAGGGCCCAGCCCGCGTATGAGCAGACCTGGAGTGAACAGGAGCACTTGAGTACGCAGGAGCGCCCGTATGAGTGGTTTCAGCGTAAGGCGCCCCGACAGTTTCGTGCATCGGTGGAGTCACTTCGGGCTCCCTGGGCAGATCCTCTGGCGTATGGTCTGGAACTTGGGGCTCCTCATCCAGGGGCAGCTCGGTATGAGTTCGCTTGGCGACCCGCTTCCTCCTCTTCATACCTTGAAACAAGCGCCCCCCACGAGTTCTCTCTGCGTCCATCACACCTGCAGAAACGAGTTCGACATCAGAAAAAATGAAAGAACAAAGCAAACAAAAAACCGCATAGCTAGAAACCTACCCGAACTCAGGCCGGCTGCAATAAGCTTGGCCTCCGTTAAGTAGTGGTGGCACTTTAAGCCTTGCCGCGCCCATTGCCGGAGGCCCTTAACCGTTTCTTTATCGAGGGTCACGCCTAAATCGGGAGCGGCCTCACCCCACCCGGTCTGAAAAGGCCATCCTTGTGCACTTCACACACCGAAGTAGTCCCGCTTCCACGCCGGGACCTTGTTAGGAAGATCGTGCAGAAGCTTAAAACCCTGGCGAGGAGTAAGGTAATACGCCCGTCTCCCCATAGGAAGAGGACCCGCCTGTCTCTTGAGCATCAAGATAGAGGAGAATATCTCTAGGTCCAAGGGGAAGTTCTGCTCGCAAAAAAGGGAAACTGTCCCCACCAGGTTCCGAATAGAGTTCGGATGAAGCTGGCCAATGGTGACACCGAAGTGGTTTATGACTTCGACGAGAAGGGGATGGAAAGGAAGTTGCAACCCTGCAGCGAGCTGCTCTCGAAAGATCACGATCTCGTCAGGACCGTGTTCCCAAGGAAAGCTACCCGAAGGAATAAAATATGTGTACCCCTCAGGAAGATTGTAAGACAGAAGTATGGATTGAAACCCCTCGGGCGTCATGGTCGAAGGGCCAAACCGGTCTAGCATCCGACCTCGGCGGGAGGTAGACGCCAAACTGCCCGAAGCGACTCGACCTACTAGTTCATAGTCCTCAAGCTCCACCTCAGGATCACTGAGGCAGACTGGGGACACGGCTCGGTTGGTGGAACCTACGTCGGCCCTACTCGAAGAATCGTCTGAGCTATCAAAGATAGACATTGGGGAAAAAGATGGATTCAAGAAAGTACTCACCGGAAAGTTTGAGAACAAGCCAAAGAACCGTGAACTGTATAACCAGCTTTGATGCGAGCTGGAAAAGATTTGGACGCGAGTTGAAAGGTTGGATGCGAACTCAGTAGACAACCGCAGAAGTGACAAACTGACTGGGGTCCCCCACTATTTATAGGTACATTAACCAAGAATCAACCGTGCAGACCGAAGACGATCCGACGGCCCACGTTCTTACCGACCGCACAACCCTTAAGGTCGAGACGTGATTGGCGCACGTCTTTCCGAAAAAAGCGAAATGTCAGCGCACGTATTTTTGAAACCGACGTCGCTTCGACACGTGTCTTTCCGAAACTGACGCGTCGCACGTCTCCCTGAGTCGCCCGCACGTACAGCAGTGGCGCGTCTTTTCGAAATGATCCGTTGTCATGTCCCAGCGGTGCGAATTGGTTTGAAATTTAAAACGCGCGGTCACAACCACCAGCGTTCTTGAGTAAGCACGTCTCCAGCCTTCTTGGAAACCGAAAGAACCCTAGCAAAAGCGTCACGTGCAGTGAAGGTTCGAAGGATAGGACAAATCCACCTGCTACCTCGCGAAAACTCCCCGCACCATGGCAAGACCCCCGGCGCAAGGAGTGGGGGGAGATTGATGAAGGAAGATTTGGCCCGACCTCTCTATTATGTGACACGTGGTAGAAACAACAGCTCGGCAAAAAGGGCCAAGCCTAGGCGGGAACAAGGGAACACACCACCGAACTGACCCTTGTAACAGCTCGGGATACACTTCGCCGAACTGACCCACCTTGTAACAGCTCGGGATACACTTCGCCAAACTGACCCTTGTAACAGCTCAGGATACACTTCGCCGAACTGACCCACCTTGTAATAGCTCGGGATACACTTCGCCGAACTGACCCTTGTAACAGCTCCGGACACACTTCGCCGAACTGACCTGCCCTATAAATAACTCTGAGCTCAAGACCACCTCGCTCAGCACTTCGCATCACTTGGCACCAAAACCAAACAAGTCGTACCACGCCTGACACTAAGGAAGTTCGTGCCCAAGGGCGCCGCGCCTGACTGACTTGGGATCTGATGTTTGGCGGCAGCACCCTAAACGGCCACCTGCCACCGCCACTGACACCGCCATCTCCAGTTAGATGACGGTTAGGCAGCGACGGTTCTGTCTCAGCAGAAAGGACGATGGTCGAATTGACAAGCACAAGGGTAATCATACCCGACCTAACAAGGGCCTCGGGACGAGTGCACGAAGTGACTATAAGAGCCCCCTGCCCCCCGACAACGGAGGTATGCAAACTTTGCGCTATCTGGTATTACCTTGCTTTTGAAGGATTCTAACTTGAGCTTCGGAGCCTCTACACCGGGTTCCCCCAGGAGCTTTCCCATCTCCTCCGTTTCAGGTTCCCTGCTACCCCGTTCGGAAGCAAGGCAGTGGACAGCTAAGACCAGCCGGATCGCGCTCCATCAGATCTCATATTGGGTTGTGTTTGCAACTAAGGAGAGGGGTGCCTAACCCCTTCCCTCCCCTTATTCAAAGAACTCTTGAATTTTTGTTTCTAGGCCAGTGAAAGAGTGGAATCCCTATTTGTCTAAAAATCTGAATGGTTAAGCCTGGAAAGATGACTCATTTCCTCTTAAACAAAAATGGGTGGTGATTCTACTGGGCCAATCACGAGCTTTTTGGAGGTCACAACATTGTTTGGACATTTTAGATTAGTAGTTTTAGTTTATTTATTTATACGACATTCGAGGGTGGGCCTTGGCGTAATGGTTGGGTTGCTCCATTGCAACCTAGGTGACTAGGATTTATAACATGGAAATAGACTCTCTATACCTACAGGAGTAACATTGAATACATCTATCCCTCCCAAACTCCTCACTGGTAAGAGCATCTTGCATAGGGCTAACATTTTAGTATCTATAGGACATTTGGCTAAAGTAAAATGACATTGAAACTTAGTAAATTGAAGATCATAAAATTCTTTTGGTTTTTGGTGACCATATAAGGGTGGGGTGGTGTTGGTAATATCTATGACCGATGCAGAAAGGGTATGATATTAGAAGAACTTTGACTAATCAACCCCCCATATTTTGATGAATAACAACTAACTACTTAGGCCTTGTTTGGTTTACGAGAATAGGGGGATTTGGATTTCAATTCTAGTTGTTTGGTTGGGCAGAATTGGAATCCCATTCCCATTCTTGCTAGAATGGCATTCTCCCATTTGAGGGAATGGCCATTCTTTGCCCCTCTCTTGGGAATGAAATCCTATTTCCGTTGGTTCTAATTCCCATTCTCATTCCTTTCTGAACCAAACAAACTATGGGAATATATCATTTTGATTTTAATTTTGGAGGATCTTGATTCTGATTCCAACTCTAACTGTGAACCAAACAAACCCTTACTATTTTTATGATGCCTTATTAGTTATCAAATTTTTTAGGTATTATTCCTTTTTGATATCTTAAATCTAATAAGAATTGGATAGAATAAGGTACTTGAAACTTATGAATGAGATAAAGACATGGAAGACCCAAAATGGCCAATAAGGACATCAATTAATTAATTATGGGTGGGTTCTAGGTTTACCTAATTACCTTAACTTGTTGTTGTTCAAACCATACACATCTTTTGATAATGGGCTACAAAAAGGGAGTAGTCCTCCCCCAAAACTCCTACACCCCCAACTTGGGTGAAGATAGGACTTGATCGTAAGTCTTTGCTACAACCAGCTAAAGACTTTACCAACAGGCTAGCTGGCACCTTCATTCAAGTTAGACACATTGAAAGACCTTATTTTTTTATGCATAGTAAAAAACATGGGATATAAATTTTGTATTTGTGTATGTGTGCATGCACATGTGTGCACACATATATGAAAGACAAGTAAGAGAAGAGAAAGATAAATGTGGGAAAGATGGAGGTTGGGTAAGGTTGTCAATGGACCAGATATTGGTCCAATCCAATCCCATCCAATGAGTCCAATAGAGATGGATCAGGTGTAATCCATTTTGGAAGGTCCAATTCAATGTTTGAATCATCAAATCTGTTCAAATTGGTTTTCATTTAGATTAGTTCCAATATTTGTTCAGAGAATTGGGCCAGATGAACTGTTAAACCAATTAAATTGTGTCTTAGTCCCTTTGGCCAGTTCTAGTTTTATGAAAATCTAGATGACTGGTCATTTTAATTAATCGAAAAGCTGGTGAACCAATTCCAATTTTATAAAATCTCTTGGGGTCATAAGATAAATAGAAACTTCAAAATGTTGATAACAAGAGTTAGAATCTATTAGATGGATGTCCAAACCATGTTAGATGGTTGGCCAAAATTTCAAAAAATTTTCTAACCTTTTTGGGAATCGATTTACCAATAAATTTGAAATCTGAAATTTCAATTTTGTTTTGCATTAAACTGGACCATATTTGAAACCGAGGAGAAGGGAGATTATACCTAATACGGAGACCACAAATTGTAGCTCCCAAGGTGATAGTTCATGCCCAATATCAATCCTAAAACTAGCTTCCAACTGAAGATTGCGTAGTATACAAAGAACCGATTCAATAATACTTGATTTCAGCAAATTTGCTTTCCAACTTGCTTGGATCGAGTAGGGTAATTGAACCCACTATTCTTTTATGTTTTTCTTGCAAAAACAAAGAAGAAAATTGATCTAAATCAGTTCTTGAAAGCCTAGGTTGTTCAAGGGTTTCTTAGGAGACAAAAGAGAAGAAAAGAGAATGAGAGAGAGGTAGTATAGTCTTGTTTGTCCTCTTCTCCTTTATCTCTTAATGAAGTACACTCCTGATCTAATTAGGAGATTATCCAGGTTTAAATTGAAACTAGACTCTTTTAACAATTAAACATTATCCTCTTAATAGAATAAGTGCTTCATACCCAATATCAAACATAGATTTGAAACCAATCACATGACAACACAACTTTTGTCATGTGACAGGTTAATTAATCTTATTAATATTGGGCCTTTGGCCCATTTTCTTCAAAAGGATCATGGCCCTAGGTGTTGCATGACCATTTTAGGCTTGGTATTCTATGGCATGAGACTCCACAAAAGGTTTCACTAAAGTCCATAAGGGTTCGGCCCCACCTCTGAAAGAGGTTAGGCTGAATTCACTGTTTAGAGCAGTGAAGCCTAAGCCAATCAGCATGGGCTCAACATTTACACCTAAATGATCATCAAATTCAGACACCATATGAAGATCGAAGGATAATGGACTTAAGTGAGATAAAGTCCATCAGGTAATCAACCCTGTAATGGTCTCTTACATTTAACTTCTCGGTTGCAAGGTGCAATGCTACACTCTCTAATCAGATAGATCCCGAGATTAAAACCTTTTGCAAATCTTTTTCATAAAATAGTAGTAGCAATAGTAATATATATGTATAACGTATAAATACATATTGCGAAAATAAATTTCAAAAATAGTTGAAATCCACTACCGACAATTTAGGTTTCCATTAGAGAGAGTGTAAACCCTAACATTCACTTTGTCTAACAAAATGCCTGATCCTATAACTATGATCACCCACTTAGGTGATTTACCAAATTTCCTCAACATGCCCAAGTATTTAACCCTTGATGGATGTCACTGATTGGTATATCAAAGACAACTCAATCTAATACCTAGTGAAGTACCATAGTCAAGTTTGGGGTTATGTATAACTTTTCAGTTTTACCCATCTATTTCCAAGTTCCATGCATAACTAGAAATCAATCTAGGTTTAGTGTTTCTTCCTCACACACTATGGTTGGGGACTAAGCCTAGTAGCTGAAACAAGCTGCTCCAACTATTTGGCAACACACTAGTGTCAGCCTTGTCAGAATAAACTCCCCAACTCTATCTAACAGTTGAGAACATTCTAAACTAACACGAATCTCATAAGTGTCAAGTTTAAGGAATAATACACAGAAAACATGTCAATATCAATATGAAACAATTAATGTACTTTATTCATTTACAAACAAATGTTTATGTATATCAGTCTGATTGGAGCCAAAGGCATACACTACTTAACATGACTGCAGTTGAACCTTTAACCCGTGAACCTCTCCCCTTTTTGGTTTTATGTCCAATTTGGTTCTCTGAACATAACTTCCAAAATATTCGATCCAACCCAATCCAATATAAATAATTATGTTCGGATGAACTAAGTCCAATCCAATCTAATCCAATAAATACTTTGGACCATTAATTGGACTGGTTCAATTCAGTCTCAATGGTCCATCCAAATTAGTCTAAATTGATTTTGATTTGGACAGGGTCCAACCCAAAACTACATTGATGCCCCTAGATGTGGGGATGGTTATAGAAGAGGAAGAGAAAAAAGGGGAGGAATCACAATTTTCTTTCTTCTTTCTTTCTTTCTTATTTTTGTTTAATCATGTTAAGAATTTTACTTTTTAGATGCTCAATGACAACTAGCTTCTTGCTCTCAATTTATATTTTTATACTTTCTTGATGGGTTGTTATAGGAAATCATATTAATAAGGGGTTGTCTGATCGATTGATCTCGTCTTCCACTTTATTTTAGTGCAAGAATGAAAACTAGTGTGGGTGACTTCGTCTTTAACTTGCTTTCCTCCTTTTATAAGATTGACTTTTCAGTTTCTTTTCATTAGGCTGCATTTGGTTGCAATGCAAATGTTGATGACCAGGTGCAAAATTTGTACCTGGCTTAGTTTTTCTTTTGCTTTCTGACCTGATACAAAATTTGTACTTTTTGTCTCTTTACACTCACCAGTAGTGCAAAGTTTGCTTTCAAAAAAAAATGATGCAAAATATGCATCGCTTTCCTTTTATCTCAATTCTTTCTCATATAAAGTGGGGACCAAATACCTTACTCCTAGTCCTAGAGAGATAACCCTCCTACATCCATTCTAGGGGTGAGCAATGAGTGATAAAATGCCTAAAGTTATGTTTGGCTTGAGTGAAATATGAAATTTGTTAACAACTTTCCCTCAACTTTTGTTTCTCTCGTATTTTCTATAAACCAGACAGCCTAAGGGCACTCAATGCGAGGATGGCCAATGGATAACCACGCTGCCAAATAATGTCAATGAAAAGTGATAAGGCCATGTTTTTAGATGTAAATGAAGCATTTGGGAATTTCAAAATTTTGAGCATGGATGGACTTTTAGGTAATTTACTTTTGACATGGTATTGGATAAATAATTTCAATGAGGAAAGTGATCACATGAACCTGTGAAGCACCATATCACAACACAAATAAGAAGGGGTTGTGTTTGGTTGTCAAATACCAGCCAGAAACGTTTCATTACCGAAGCTTCTCTTAGTTTTGTGGGATTTTTTCTTAATTTGCAAGGAAGAGATGAACTTTTAGGTATACAAAATTTGATATAGAAAATTTGCATGTTTCTTCATGATAGATTTGACTAAGTTGAACTTGAATTTGGCAAATTTGCATATTCAGAATATATGAGAGCATCTCACATGAGAGCCTTAAATAATTTGTTAAATTATAAAATACAAACTACTCTGAAGTCTACAGTTTTACTCTGAATTAAAAAGAAAAAAAAAACTAACTTTCTCAAGTGATAAAAACAAATCAGAAAGTGTCCACTTCAATCCAGCAACATTGGAGCAATCAAGTTTTCCTAGCAGACGAGCAGAATGAGAAACAAGAGGAGAGAATGTCAGTAATGTCACAAAAATCAATTCACAATTCCTGGTAATAACTAGGCAAAATTCATCTCGATCAGTAGAGAGGATTTTCTCTTGGAACTGCTTCGGGGTGTCTTCAAATGCTTCCAGTGAAACTGGATGAGCTCCTACCAACATACTTCTTTGATAGAGAGGTATCCCAGTGACCTGCACATATTATTTCATTAGAGTTATAAATATCAAAATTAAATGAAATGTAAGCCTCAAAGTTAGGTAAGGAATTACTTAAAGATCGGAAAAACTTGCATACTTGAAAGAGAGAGAGATGGAAAATTTGAAAATCGGACTTTACTAATGCTGCTAAGTGCATTTTTCAGACTAACGCCATATTTGGGAGTGCTTAAAAAGAAGTGCTTATTTGGGCTGGGACCACACCATTAAGCACTTAGTATTTGGAAAATAAGCTCGAAATAAATGCTTATTTTAAAAAAAGTGTATATTTTTAAGTACTTATTTAAAAATTTTCTCCCTGAACTGTCCCATGTAAATTTTTAGGATACCAATTATACCCTTTCAATAGTGTTACTTTTAGCAACAATATTGTTACTTTTATGAAAGCAATGTACTTTTACGGAAGATCTTTTATAAAAGTACTTTTACAGAAATACTTTTATGAAATCACTTTTATAAAAGTACTTTTATAAAAAGTAATTTTGTAAAAGTAATTTTTATAAAAACACTTTTATCAAAATAAATTTATGAAAGCATTTTAAGAAAGTATTTTTACAAAAACACTTTTATGAAAGCACTTCTATCAAAGTACTTTTATTCATCCAGTTTGGATTGGATATTTTAAAAATTTTAAAGAAAATGAAGGACAAAAGAATCACAAGCACTTATTTAAGTGATTACTGGAGAAAAAGACCAGCAAACGCTCAATATAAAATAAATGTTTTTTTTTTTTTTAAATAAGCACTTGAAAAAGATGAGTGCCAAATACAAATAAGTACTTGTTTTTAAGCACTTATTCAGTAGGCACTTACTTTTAACATACGCACTCCTAAACATGGCCTAATTCATATTACCCAAGTCTGAACTCAATTTCTTCGTTCAACAACTGTGGTGAACCCAATTGTCCTAACTCTCTCTAATCACTATTTTTTACTGTTTAATGCTGTTGCTTCCTCATTGGAATAAATAGTTTGGTCACTATGAATGGAAATCAGTGAGCAAAGAGCTGGTGTGGTCCTGCTGCTACATATGGAGGCGAAGACAGAGCAAAACTTCTAAATGGATTCTGCAATTGACCAATAAATTAAGGTTTAATTTGATGATTAGGTTTTCTGCCATGCTTTCAGTAGCATTAAACATGCCATCCTACATTAGGATGATCAGGACTTAGACCATTCAATTGGCCCACTTCAAAGATTAACTGGGCCAAGTTATTAACCAGATGAGTGTCTGTATTTAAAGCAATCATGAATAGTGGTCATAAATACTATAACCCTTTAGAAACTCAGAATTATGCATGGATCCAAAAAGAGTAAAGACATGAAAACCCAATTGAATATTGGGTTGTGAAATGGCTGGCTTCATCGTCATAACAATTTGCAATATGTCCTAAGTACATCCATTAAGCGTCAGTTCTTCTATAGATAGACACAGAGGCATGGTTGTCAACTTTGGACAATCTTTGATAGTCAACTGGGTAAGGCAAGGAAATGATAAAGATGACTGCTGCTCCCTTGACCATCCCTCCAAGTTGGGCAAAGTTTTTTCAATGCTGGGAACAAGCTGCTCCATGGCCTTGGAACAACATTCTCATCATCATCGATACAGAACATCCTAACAGCATTCAATCCTGCTAGCCTGAGAAATTGAAGAGAAGGTAGTAGACCAAACGGCGGAAGATGTTCACACCTTGTGCAATGAACCAGTGCAACTCCTTTAGATTTGGATGTGGTTGGAGGCTTTCCAGCACTTGCTTATTTGGAGATGTTTGGAGGATCTTGTTGTTCTGCCCATACTAATTCCAAGGATTGAAGCTTTTCTTTCCCCTCAATGTTTACACCCTCGACATCTTTAGCATCTGCTATGTTTTCTAGATTGAGAATACTGATATTACCTCTAAGCTTTAGCCCATGCAGCTCCTTCAGTTTACATCCAACACTCTTCCCCACAACAAATGCTAATAAGGTCCGTAGACAAGTTAACTTGCCAAGCCCTGATGGCATGTGGGTAAAATCGACCCTGCTATTTGTTTGATCGAAGAAGAACCGGTGCGACGGCGGCATCACCCACCTCCGGCCAGATCCTTTTTCCACTCCCTCTCTGGCCCCTCTCTCTCTCCCTCTCTCTTTTCTTCTCTTTCTTCTATTCCTTCTCCTACCTCCGACATGCCCTGTTCACTACCTTAACCCTTCTATCTTCGTTCTGCCTCGTCTCTCTGCAATATCACTCATCAGTCTTCGGTCATCAAGAATAGTTATTTCATTTTTTACAGCTAAATCCGGCCCCCGGCGGGCCTCTTCTTTACATTTCGTCTTAAACCAGCATTCTCCGGCCAGCTCGTCACGCAGCTCCGAACCCGAATGTCACACCTCTGCAGTGAACTTTTTCCGACAAAAATGACGCTTTTCATCTTTCTCCTTGTTGCATTGAAATTTTGCTTTTCGGAATCCGTCAACTCCTTGCCTACTAATGCAATGTCGCTTCTCAGCTTCAAGAGTTCTGTTTCTTTCTATCCATTGAACCTCCTTTCCGACTGGAATCCTGCGATAAACCATTGCGATTGGTACGGAGTTCAGTGCAGTCCAGTTTCTAGCAGAGTCATTGCTCTAAATCTTACAGGAACTTTGACTACCCCTTCGAGGGAGTTGTACAATTCAACCGCAAGAGACAATAGGCTCGCGGGAACTCTGGCTCCGTCAATCGGGAACCTAACGCAACTTCGGGTGCTGTCCATTCCTTTTTCGGTCGAGATCCAGTTTGAAAATTTACACCATAGAACACCAAACGTCATCAATGTAAATTTTCAAAATCAACCGGTCTTAAATTCCATCCATTTTCATAAAATTTGAATTTACACTTCAAACAAATGCAGCCTTAGTAAAAAATTGGATGGGCATAAATTTTTATTGGTTCTCGATGATGTATGGAATGAGGATTCCGCCAAGTGGGAAACGTTGTAAGTTTTGCTAAACGGTGGGGCCAGTGGAAGTAAAATTCTAGTAACGACTGGAAGCTTCAAGGTTGCTGAAAGCATGGGCACCGTTCCACCATGCAAACCAGTGGAATTGCTAGACCGTGTCCAAGAAAATGGTGTTTTCAGAAGGAGAAGAAGAAAATTATCCAGAAAACCTTGTGAAGATTGGGAGGAATGTTGTAGAAAAGCACCGTGGAGGATTTGCCACTGGCAACAAAGATAAAAATTGGAGATCACACCTCTGCCCCACTGCACATCACCGTCGTGCATTGGGATCATCTGCTGATGCAAATATCATCAAGATTGATATTATCATCGGGAGATGTTCCCAATACATTGCGGGAGATGTTTCTAGTACACATACACAGTAGGTTGGGAACATCTCCCAATGCAGACATCATCAAGATTCTTACTATCATCGGAACATTTCCAATACACAATAGGGATGTTCTGTGGAGTGGAGATGTGAATTCAGATGAAATCCCACAACACATCCCCCATGCATTGGAAACATCTCCCGATGCAGATATCATCAAGATTGGTACTATCATCGGGAGATGTTCTGATGTGAACTCAGGATGAGATTCCATCTCCGTCCCACAAGGATCCGCCCCACAGGCCACAGCACAACACCACCCGAGCTCAACAACAAATCTATGACCGCCTTTTCATCCTTTTCCCTTCCAACAACCGATGCATCCACGAGGGAGTGAGTACACATCCCGTCCATTGTCACAAAATCTGCATCTCGCATCCTATAATCTACGGGTGGTCTCTCCCGAAGGCTGAACCTAGCACCACGATCCGTAATCTCTTGAAGCCTCTCTGTCACTTGTTTTATTCTACGATCTACCTTTAAACAAATGCAAGGGGATTTGAGAGCAAAAGGAAATGGCATACCTCTCTTCTCTTGCTACCATGGTTCTCCAATTGTTGTCACAAAGCTTCTGTTAAAATATCATCTACCACGTCCTCTACATTGTTCCATCAGCCATCTTTTCACCATATATTCTTTGACTTGCTTCACCTCTGCATCCAAAAGTAAGGATTCGATACGAGATAGGTAGTCCTAGATCTTATAAAGATTCTTAGAAGACATCTTCCATACCGAACCAACAATCTCTTTAATATTAGCCAAGGTAGCCAATATTCTTTCTACAGTGTTGGAAACAATAACTTCTTCCATCTCCTTAGGCATAGTAGAACTAGGAAGACAGGGAGCAATTGAACGCAAATGGTGATTTTGGAGAAGCAAGAGAGAGAGAGAGGGAGAGCGTGATCGGAAGCAAGAGAGTCAATTGTAAAATTAAAAGAGGAAGCTGTCACTGGTATTTACCTCGCCGATGGGTTGAAAGAAGATCGTCGGTTCTAGAGGTGGCCTTACAATTAATGTGTTAGAAAGTCAAACATTTTATTTTTTACTTTGTCTTTTCTACAATATGTAAAGAGTAATTTTAGTTGGGTCTCCTTCTACTTTTTGTAAATCTGTGATAGTCGTAAAAGGCGTACGAAGAAGTTTTTATTTGGCTTGCTCAAGAATCCATCTTCTTTACTCTAACCAAGAAACCCGATTACGTATAAAGTGATTTTCAACCCTTCTCTTGCTTTGCTTTTGCTCTGTGTTTTATTTTAATTTATTGCATATAAGTCCTAAAACATTTTCTCCACTTCGTATGCATCCATAGTTAACTGAAACTACAGTCAAAACCTAACAAGTGGTATTAGAGCTATAAGGTTTGTTGGAGCAAGTTTGGGTGTAAGAAAGTTGAAGAAAATTTGATTATGGAAAATAAATCATGGCCAACACTAATGTTGTTAATTTTAGAACAGTCCAAGTTCCTATTTTTTATGGAGAAGACTATGATTTCTGGTATGTTAAAATCAAAACCTATTATTGTCTTTGGATTTAAGGGATATTGTTGTCTTTGGATATGAAGAACCAGAAAATGTAGCAAATCTCATAACAGCTCAACAAAAGGAATTGAAGGACAAGAGAAGTAAGAAATGCAGAAGCACTTTCAATGATTTAAAGAGGAATTAGTAAATCTATTTTTCCAAGGATAATGAGCACTGAAAAGGCAAAGGAAGCTTGTGATACATTTAAGCAAGAGTTTCAAGGAGACAAAAAGGTAAGGATTATTAAACTTCAATCTCTTAGAAGAGATTTTGAAAATATGAAAGTGAAGGAAAATGAAAGTTTAAATGATTATTTTAGTAGATTTATGGATTTGATCAATCAGATCAAAGCACATGGTGAAAATTTTGATGATAGGAGAATTGTTGAGAATATTTTAATTAGTTTACATGAAAAAATTAATCATATTGTGGCTATCGTTAAAGAAACAAAGGATCTCACTAAATTAAGTGTTCAAGAGTTATTAACATCTCTAAAATCATATGAGCAAATATTGGCACGTCACTCTGAAAAATCAATAGAGTGCATTCCAATCCAAGCTCAATGTTAGTTTCAAAAGTCATAATGGAATATCCTCAACTCATGAACATGGAAAATGAGACTCCTATAGAGGAGGTGGATATGCTAGAGGAAGAGGAAGAGGCAGATGTATTTTTAACAAAAAAATCTAGTGATGAAGGTTCATCACAATGGTGTTTTATTTGCAAAAGAAGCAACCATATTGATAAGGATTGTTGGTTTAAAGGAAAGCCACAATGTCATTTTTGCAAAATGTTTGGGCATCTACAAAAGGACTATAGATTGAAAAACAATCAGTATGCAAATTTTGTAGAAGAAAAAGAAGATGAGGAAATTTGTTTTATACATGTCAAAGTGCTATGGAGGAAAACAATGATGTGTGGTTCTTGGACAGTGGGTGTAGCAATCATATGACAAGGCACCTAAATGTTTTTTTTGACATGAATACATCATTTAGCTCAAAAGTGAAGTTTGGAAAATGGAGAAATTGTTGAAGTAAAAGGCAAATGCACAATTGGTGTTGAAACAAAGAATGGAAGAAAATTTATACATGATGTGTTATTTGTACTTGAGTTAAATGAGAATCTTCTCAATGTTGGACATCTTTTGGAGCATGGCTATTCACTCCATTTTGAAGATCTTGGTTGTACCATTTATGACCATCAGAAACATGTTGTGAAAAACGTGAAAATGAAGACAAATAGAAGCTTTCCAATGGTGTTTAATTATACAAGAAATGTTGTTATGAATGCCAAGGAGATTGATGAATCGTTGTTATGGCATAGAAAATTTGTCCACCTAAATTTCAAGGGGCTGAAACTATTATCACAAAAGGAGATGGTTCAAGAGCTTTCAAAATTGAAGAAAAACATGAAGTTTGTGATGGTTATGCACTAGGAAAGCATCATTAACAACCATTTCCAAAAAGAATTGTATGGAGCAAGGTTCAAAGTATCGACACATATTAGCCCGTATCGGCCAATACGTATCATTCCGAGACCTCCCCGATATGCCCCTACAGTTGGTATATTGAGGTTCTAACTTGTTTAGGGGGTGGAGGAGCCCTAAACCGGTTTTGAAAAAAAAAGTAAAAAAAAAAACATAATTAATATTGCCCAATACGTCTTTACCGGCGTATCAGGCGTGATATTTTGAAACTTAGCATGGAGAGCCAACAAAATGTTGTAATTAGTTTATACCAATGTATGTGGACCCATGAGGACTCCCTCTCATTCTCAAAATTGGTATTTCATTCTTTTTATTGAGGATTATACTCGCATGACTTAGGTTTATTTTATGAGAGAAAAATCTGATGTGTTTAATATTTTCAAAAAATTTAAATGTCTTCTTGAGAAACAAAGTGATTGTTATATTAAAAAGTTGAGAAGTGATTGTGGGAAGGAGTATACTTCAAATGAATTTGATAAATTTTGTAAAGATGAAGGCAAGGAAATGCAACTTCCACTCCGTTATACTCTTCAACAAAATGGAGTATCGGAGAGGAGACTGATTACCTTATGAGTTTTATCTTACTTAAGTCCATTATCCTTAGGTCTTTATATGATGGTTGAATTTGAGGATCATTTAGGTGTAAATGTTGGGCTTATATTGATCCCCTAGTGATGTGCTCAGGTGTTCACGTGTTTAGTAATAAATTCGGCTAAACCTTTTCAAAGAGGCTGGGCGGAACCCATGTGGACTTATGTGAGATCATTGTGGGGTCCTATGCCATACAAATTAGGACTAAGTTGGTCATGCAACATCTTGGGTCGTGAACCTTTGAAGGAAATGGGCCTAAAGCCCATAATTAATAAGATTAAGTAAACTATCACATGACAAATTGTCATGTGCTCTGAGTCAAATCTGGGCTTGGAAATGGGTATGAAACACC
This sequence comes from Nelumbo lutea, assembly GCF_056320005.1. Classification (NCBI taxonomy): domain Eukaryota; kingdom Viridiplantae; phylum Streptophyta; class Magnoliopsida; order Proteales; family Nelumbonaceae; genus Nelumbo; species Nelumbo lutea. The sequence continues at coordinate 44,432,392 of NC_142688.1, forward strand.
CATCATCTTAAGAGGATAATATCTATCTCTTAATAAAGTCTTAGGTCCAAATTAGATTTAGATGATCTCCTATTTTGATTAGGAGAGTGCCCCATAAGGAGAAAAAAGAAGAAGAGGGTGAACCAGATTAGAAGATCACTCTCTCTTGTTCTCTTTTCTTCTCCTTGTCTTCCAAGAAACCCTATCATGACCTAGGCTTTCAAGGACTGATAGAGATCAGGTTTCTTCCAATTTTTGCAAGAAAAATTTTAAAAATTTTCAAGATCACCTTCCCGAATTCGATCCAAACAGATGGGTTGTAGTTTTATAGTTTTGTCATCTTCAGTGGAGATTAGTTTTAGGATTGATTTGGGTGTAAACTTACCACCTTGGGATCTGTGCTTTTGGTATCTAATGAGGGCGGATTTGGCCCTCCAATGATATTGTGACACATGGCACCTCGAAACAACTAGGCGACACCCGGAACCACTTAGGCAACAACTTAGCCAAGACGATGGTGTCCCAAATTGGCGACCAGGCATAGGCGCCGACCTGGCGACCTGGCACTGACGACGACTTGGCGACCAACCTTTATGCCGAACTAGCGACCTGACTAGTAGGACAACAGCTCAGCTTGGCACGCCAAGTCCGCAATGGATCGAGCTCGGATAACTAGACTACCTCGGGATGAGTATACCTCGATGCAAGGTCACATCAGGACCACCTCGGTCCCAAGGCAGTTCGGCATTCATATCAAGTCGGATCTAAAGAGCATGAGCTCAAGCAATGCTGACCGACCACCGCATGGCAACCCCGGGGATCTCGTCACCATACTCCGTGTCTTACGAGATCATACCTTGTAACGGCTAATATTATCTCCCCACTCCCCGATTCAGGCGAAAATGGTCAGCCTTACTCGTTGGTAGTGTTATCCCCAACTAACACGGAAATGGATCCTATCGCAGCGAGAATTCCGGAACTACTCCACCGAACCCGCAAGGACTCCAGTATATAAAGGCTTCACACTCCGGGGGTGAGGAGACACATAATCTCTTATCTCTAGCTCTCTCACAATCTAATATCATTTTCAGCTCACAACCAAGTGCTAACTTAAGCATCGGAGCGACCCCGTCGAGTAAACAACCCCAGGTTCTCTGGTTCATCTCTTGCAGGTTCATCGAGCCCATCGTTGCTGGTAGCCAGATCATCTTCTGTAGGGAGCAACCAGATTGTGCTACATCATTTGGCGCCGTCTGTGGGAAATGCTACAAAAAGCTAAGTTCTCATCTTCTGAAAGGCTAAGTCCTCTTCTTCCAGAAAGTTAAGTTCTCACATTTTAGAAACTAAAGCTCTCACTTTCTAGTTTCCAAATTTTTTATGAACTCAAAGACTAAGCAGAAAGTTGATGGCCAACAGACTAAGCAGCTCTGTTGACTTTATTTCAACTCGGATAAAGCCTCATTAGTCCTCTTCGCAAGGTACCCTCTACAAGATGAGCTCTTCGTGGCTTTCGTGGGAGTTGGTGGCCAACGGACTACACGGACGCCCCTATCGGTCGAGCCTTCCAAGGCTCTCCTGCAAGCTGGTGACCTAAAGTCAGTAGTGCTACCCCCATAGGTCGAGCTCCCAATAGCTTATTATAGGAGTGAGTGACCGGCGTCACTAACGAGGCTGATGCAACGCAGTCGTAGCTCTAAAGTGCTGAGCTGATAAAAGACACCGACACCGCATAAGACCCAGTCGCCTTTTCAGCATGGATAAAATCAAGGGGAGTGGACTACGAGTCGCTCCTAGAGCCTAAGGGCTAAAGTGCCAAACTGATAAAAGACCTCAGCACCATGTAAGACCCAATCGCCTCTTCGGCATGGGCAAAATCAAGGGTAAGGAGAGTGAACTGCGAGTCTCTCCCAAAGCCTAAGGAATTGAATCGACGCTTACGAGCTCATTGAATTAGTCATTTCTGGCCAGAAGGAGCAATCTACTCCCTTCGCTGAGTTACTTTCAGCTCGTGAGTGGGGGGCAAATGATGATGGTAGATTTGGCTCTCCAATTATATTGTGACACATGGTACCTCGGAACAACTAGGTGACACCCGGAACCACTTAGGCAACAACTTAGCCAAGATGATGGTGTCTTGAACTGGCGACCAGGCACAGGTTTCGACTTGGCAACCTGGCATTGACGCCGACCTGGCGACCAGCCTTTATGCCGAACTAGCGACCTGACTAGTAGGACAACAACTCAGCTTGACACGCCAAGTCCGCAATGGATCGAGCTCGGATAACCGGACCACCTTGGGACAAGTCTACCTCGGGACGAGTATACCTCGGTGCAAGGTCACATCAGGACTACCTTGGTCTCAAGGCACTTCGACATTCATATCAGGTCGGATCTAAAGAGCACGAGCTCAGGCAATGCTGACCAACCACCGCATGGCAACCCTAGGGATCTCGTCACCGTACTCCATGTCTTATGAGATCATACCTTGTAATGGCTAATATTATCTCTCCACTCCCCGATTTAGGCGGAAATGGTCAGCCTTATCGATTGGTAGCATTATCCCCAACTAACACGGAAACGAATCCTGTAGCAACGAGAATTCCGGAACTACTCCACCGAACCCGCAATGACTCCAGTATATAAAGGCTTCACCCCCCAGGGGGAGGAGACGCGTAATCTCTGCTCTCTATCTCTCTCACAATCTAATATCATTTTCAACTCACAACTAAGTGCTAACTTAAGCATCGGAGCGACCTTGCCGAATAAACCACCCCGGGTTCTCTGGTTCATCTCTTGCAGGTTCATCGAACCCATCGTTGCTGGTAGCCAGATCATCTCCTACAGGGAGTAGCCAGATTGCGCTATATCAGTATCCATATTAGATACAATCTCTCTTTTTATTTAGTTTCTAATCTAATGTGATTCGGTGCAAGACTAATCTGAAAAAATACAAATTTTCAAAACATAAAAAATTCGATTCTTATGAAATTTTTAAAAATTTGCCCAACTATCTAATATAATTCGACCATTCATATCCTAATGGATCCTAACCCTTTCAATAACCCATGGATAAATGGTTGGCCGATGTCCAATTCACAAACATTAAATAGGAAAAAAAGTTGGGACTACACGGGATGCATATAGAAAGATAGGTAAAGTTAAATTATCCAAATATCCCTATACTTTCATTAATTAAATAATGTGGAAGTACATGAAGTGCTTTATAAGCAAATGGACCTTAGTTGAATCATGGACATATAACTTTTCACTATTACCATTATGCCACTATAGGATTAGAGATTTAGATCTACTGATATGGCATTCTCATGGATAAGGACAAAAGTGGGGACAACACAACACCATTTGATGGGACGGCTAACTTTTGTATTTACCTTACCACTATCATCAATCCGTACTTAAAGGTTGTTTAATTTTCAACGGCATCATATTTATTCTTGCAACGAAGTAGCTTCTACTTTCTAAGCTCTCGCAAAGCGATAAAAAAATCGACGGTCATGATCAATTTTTTATTTGGGGCCTATAGAGATTCCCATTAATCTATCATTGCTCATTGACAGCTTGTAAATTTGCTATCATCCATAATAGCGGGAAAATCAAAAACTGATTTTACATTTATTGTCCTAAAACAAAAAATCAAGGGTAATTTAGTCCAATTAGAAAGACATTCAGGGCTCCGTTTGTCAAACTCGTAAATCGAGAACACTGAACCCGACCACTGTCTGGCCAGAACAACATGGAATGACGGAATACTTTTGTCCGCTCTTCCTTGCCTTTTGCAGCTCTCACAGTCTCACTCACTCACTCAGCTCCATTGCTCGCCCAGAGCCTCAGCTTATCTCTTCCCTCTCCTCTTCTCGGAGGCTTGGAGCAGAGGAATCAATCAAAACCCAGAAAACCCAGCACCATAGATCCTCCAAAACCGCATTCAAATGCCGAAACAGAGGCTCATCACCTTGGCAAACACATATCCCTTGTTGTTCTTCTTCTTTCTTCTAACGTCGCATGTATTCGTAGCCACTTCCAAATCAACAATAGAGCCCTGCTCGAACTCAGATTCCTGCAATGCTCTCGTGGGTTACACGCTCTACACTGACCTCAAGGTCTCTGAAGTCGCCACTCTTTTCCAAATCGATCCAATCGCTCTCCTACTAGCCAATGCCATCGACATCTCCTACCCGGACGTCGAGAACCACATCCTCCCAGCTCGTCTCTTCCTCAAAGTGCCCATCACCTGCTCTTGCGTGGACGGCATCCGTAAATCCGTCGCGACCCGTTATAAGACTCGGCCTTCCGATACTCTTGCCAACATTGCTGATTCTATCTATGCTGGTCTTGTCTCTGCTGACCAGCTCAGGGAAGCCAATTCGATATCGGATCCGTCGGTGCTTGACGTGGGGCTCTCGCTTGTTGTTCCTCTTCCCTGTACATGCTTCAATGGGACGGATAACGCACTTCCTGCGGTTTATCTTTCTTATGTCGTGAGAACGGTGGATACATTGGCGGGAATTGCTGCTAGGTATTCGACGACGATAACGGATCTTATGACTGTTAATGCTATGGGCAACCCAACAATTAACGCTGGTGATATTGTTTCCGTTCCATTGCCTGGTAACTTGACGTTTCTTTCTTCACATTTTTAATGGTGTTATTTTGAGTATTCCTCGAATATCTGTATTAGATTTAGTTGAGCATCAAATGGGTTTTATGGTTTTGAGTGTTTTAAGTGTAGATTCTTAATGGGTTTTGGTTGGAGCATTGAATCAATTGTACTTAACTTTTAATATAAACGGATTTATTGGGTTTGCGTGGTTTGGGAATTTGAATATTGATTTGGATGAGACATTACTGTTATATGACCAGTTGTTTATGCCTGATTACTATTTTTTTTTTTTTTAATTTTCGTGTATCAATAAGTTTATTTACAGATAGGACTTGGGTTTGTCTTGTTTCTTCTATTACAGCTTGTGCATCCAATTTTCCGAGTTATTCGTCGGATTTTGGTTTGATTGTTCCAAACGGCAGTTATGCTATAACAGCAAGTCACTGTGTGCAATGCAGTTGCGGCCCAGGGAATCTCAAGTAATTGAGCAACTTACACTTTCCTTATGTTATTGCTTTTATAGTCTTAGCTGTTTATTAATGCATTTGTTTCACAGTACTCTTCAACGTTAATCTATTACATTGTGGGTTTCCTTCAGTTTATACTGCACACCAGCTCCCCTGGCGGTTTCTTGTTCAAGCATGCAATGCGCAAACAGTAACCTCATGCTTGGGAATGCTACAATGCAAGCTACTAGTGGTGGCTGTAATGTTTCTTCTTGTAGCTATGGCGGTTTCGTAAATGGTAGTATTGTCACAACGTGAGTTTGCCACCATGTCATGTAGTTGACTTTAATTTCTTCTCTTTCTCTTTGATCCTTCTATATCTTTACCGAATGTTGTTTATTTAAGGTGGACTTTTGTTGGTCCTTGAATGATTCAATTCCTTTCTTGGATTTGCAGGTTGTACACTTCTCTTCAGCCTCGTTGCCCAGGTGAAGCGAATTGAATTCTTTATGTTAACAATTGTTTTGTTTAATTTATTGTGTTACATTTTAAGTTTGTAATTTGTAGTTTTATAATCAACTTCTTCAAATGATGCAGGGATGCACCAATTTCCACCACTCATAGCCCCACCTACCTCAGCAATTGATGGTTCCTTATTTGCTCCAGCACCTGCACCTACTGAATCAGGTGGCGTGGGATCAACAATACCTAAGACATCTGTGGTACCGCTTATTGGGTCCCTTCCTGGCTTAGCTCCCGCCAATGCCCCTGCTGGAAGTACTTCTAGTTCTCCTCTGTCGATAAGACCATTGCCAAGTTTTCCAAGTGCAATCATTCTATACCTATTTATCAACTTGTTCTTGATGGCACTATAACTTTTCTCTTCAAATGGGTACTGGAATGTGGGTTTTTGTTTGTCTCCAGTTGCTACATTTTAGCTGGCCCACTTTGTTGTTTTTAACTTTATTTTTATTTTTCCTTGATAGATTTTGTAGTAGTGTTCTATAGCATTTTGTATTATGCAATGCAATTTCTCTGTACTGTCAAAATTGGGAAGTTGTCCTTTCTGTAATTTTTACCAATGATTTGGAATATCAAAGGATGCAGCCTATTGCGTTGTTCTGTTCCCTTGAGAAGGTTGTGTAATGGCAGGTATAAGATCCAACCTTCTTCTCTGAGAATGAGTGCAGCTGTGCTCTGTGTTTCTTCAGGTGCATGTCCTAATTTTCCTTTTTTTGTTCATTAGAAATTTTGGTATGTTTGACTAGTGTTATGCTTTTCTGAACAGGAATGAAATAGAGTGAGTAAATATATGCTTCTATCATGTCTTTTCCAGAGGATGAGGTAGAAGAATGAATATTTATAGTGTTTTCTGTTGTTATTTTCTGTGCACTTCAAAAACCTGACAGTTGCTTAACTTTACTCTGTATCCTTGGAGTTGATTATGTCAGTTAAAGCCACCTCTCTATTTGCACTTGTTCTTTCTAACAATCTAATGTTAAAATTAAAACAATTAATTCAATATTTTGATGTGATTATACAGCTGGTTTGTACTTTATCTTGGCTTCATGAAAAACCCAAGTTTTATTTATATAGGCATGAGGATTGCATCAAATCTGTTCTGATGAATTTGTAGCATTATATTTGACTTGAGTGAGTTTTGAGATATACACTCAGTACTCATCATTGATTCTTGATGGTGCATGGCAGTGCTTATTTTGACTGTTCTCTTAGAATAACACTTATACTCTAGTATTCAATCCATGGGTACCACCCTTCTAGTTATTGTGTGCTGAGAGATTGCGCTTTGAGTTGAGGCAAACAGAATTTTTTTGACGGATAATTTTTAGGTATGCAGTTAAAACATTGTTTTGAGATAGCTAGTATCACTGTTGACATTGACTATGGTAATCTAATTTATGTCATGATTACATGCATACAGTATACATTCAACTGAGTTTATCTTCTTCTATTTTCATATTAGTACAACACTTGTCAAGAAAAATGTTCATATTGATCCTTCATCTTGGGAAATTTAGTTCTATTCAAAATTTTGTTTTATTACCAGGGCAATTGCTTCTTGAAGGTTTTATGAGGCTCTGTTAATTGGATGTTCTTTCCCCTTGATGTATTGTGTTAATCCTAATATATTCTTCGATCTTAACTCGTTATATTTAGGATTTGAGCATTTTTACAATTTTCTATTGGAATAATAATCTTGGAAGTCCCAACATATTGAGTTTTTTTCACTGGTTCTGGCTTAAAACATCGTTCTTGATATAGTGATCAGCAATGCCATTATTTTGTTTATAACTGTCTTGATGGCCTTTACGACCTAAAATGATTTTCCAAGTTGAGCTTCAGTTTACCAGTTGATACAAAGTTGGGACTTTTCTTCTTCCAGAAATCAATTTCTGTTTTCTTCTCAAATTATTAATCTACAACTGTCTCCAGACCCACAGAAACAGGAGAAGAATCTTCCACTTGTGCTACGTTGCTATTTTAGATCTTTTATAGAGAAAGGGTTAGTTGTGTGGATCCAATTAGTAGTCAATATTTTTTACACTTTTATATACATTGTACAGACCAATACCACCTCCCATTTGTACTAGTCTGTTTATGCGGATCTTACAGATGAAAGGTGTCTTCCTTGCCTTGGTAATAAGATATGGTCTTCCATGCTTTTGGTGTTTGTTTGTCGGTGATAAGGTGTAGTAGTTTGTCACAAACAAATTCTATGGACTGAGTTGTTAATAAGATTCCAGAAAGCCATTACACAATCAACATATATTAGGCTTTAGGTGATCCAGACATTGTGATAAGCATACGGTATACACTCAATAGGTGTTATAGAACACTAGGAAAGGGATGATTAGTGATAATTTTACTGTGAATAGGTGCTTCTCTTTATATATTTCAAGAGCATTGTGATATGTTAATGAGTGTAAAAATCACAATTATCTTAGGAATCAACTCTTCTATTTAGATTTGAAAAATTAAGTTAAAATATGTTGTGGCTTTATCATTATCTGCAATTTTTGTTCTTAAGGCTTAGGAATACTTTTCTTTTATGGTATGAAGAACAGAGGTATTAGTTGTTTTCTTGCAGGAGCATTCAGGAGAAACTAATTCTTAAGCCCTAGTGTTTTGAGGTAAAGGCTGGACAAGTTCCAAGATATAGGGTTAGGCTTTGAGATTTTCAGTTCAGACTTCAGAGCAGCATCAAAGTGGGGAATGTTTTGGTTGGTAAAATTAAGGGAAAATTCCCGAACTTTCGAAATGCAACAATATAGTACTTGCCATTAATGGATCATCAGTTATGTACATCACGTGACCTCAATTGTGGTTTATGATATTTAAAAATATTAAAATTACCCTTGGAAATAAAAGAAACTGTTCATCATCTTCTTCCTCAGGAAGATGATGCAGAGCCCAAGATCTGTCACAAACACCAAAACCCTTGCAGCAGAGTCCAATCTCTCTGAAACAGAGCCCAAGTTCTTTGTTACAAACACTTGCAAGGACTTTGCCAAGAACAAAATTTCAAGTTTTATACTAATTTTTATTTTTTTAACGTAACACAGTAATATTTTATTCCTATAGGTAAAAGAGAGAACTGGAAGCTTTGCCTTGATACGAGAGAGATCAGTGGTGGTGGCAGAAGACTTTTCTCTTTTTCCGTTTTTCAGATAAAGGCAAAGTCGTTGCAAGCATGAAAGGTCAAATGTAGTTTTTTTGGAGACCAATTTTTATCTTTAGAATAGCCTCTTACAAACATGAAAAGTCAAATGTAGTTTTTTCTGATTTTTCAAACTAGATATGTTGAATTTAGTATTGTGAAGAAAAAATGTAAATTGAACCACTACATGGATATTCCATTTTCAAATTCCACCCAAAAATCCAAAAAAGGGACTCTTACCATAAGGTGAAACACAAGCTTTAGAATGACTCTGAACAAGATCAGTTTTGTTTTGCACTCCTAATTGAATTGCTACAATTTGTCCATATAACATCAACATTTAACCTCACAATTGTATCCCCTACTCCAGTATGCACCATGCAGTGGATCTCAGATCCTATTGATGCCAATTCACCATGGTGATGTGGAATTCCAACTTCCCCAGAACAAACTTGGACCATTTTTGGACTTCAATGAGAAACTAGAGTCTCCAAAAAATGCAGTCCATCAAATTCCGGTGCAAACCGAGTTCCTTCGCAATTTAGAAGGCTCATCAGGTGGCGAGATTTTCTCTTTTTCCTTCTCCTCTGAATATGTCACATTCTTAAAGAGGTCCTTCCCTTCGTTGTGATCTCTGCCTTTGAAATCTCTTCCATTGCCCATCCCTTGCTCCTACTCTACAAGTTCACAGATCCATTCAGTCAAACTAAAATTTATAAATGAAAAGAGAGAAAGGAAGAAACCAAGAAAGGAGAAAACATAAGAAGAAACCCAAGAGAAGCATGATAATGTACCTCATTGACATAGATAGCCAAATCAGCAATGCTTCAGAGCGACATTTGCAATGGAGATCGATTGAAACCTATAAAAGTTCACAAGAAAAGAACGACAAAGGTGTTGTTCTGATTTTAGTGGATGACAGAATATTTAGAGGAGAACAAAGAAACAAGTGTTGTCGCAAGGATGGAAATTTTGACAGTTGGTTTTGATTTTAGATGGTTGATAAAGAAAATTAGATGATACTTGAAGGGCATTTTTGTCTTTTCACATATACTTAACGGCTGGTTAATGGCAAGTAATAGATTGTCGCGTTTTTAATGTTTGGGTACTGGATTATTGCATTTTAAAGTTCAGGGGAAAAATTGTCACTCAAGCCAAAGTATAGGGTACTGATCAAGAATTTTCCCTAACATTAACATAAGAAGTGTTTATTTCAAAAGGTTTTTTGTGGGAAGTCACGTAGCACACCAATCCATCTGGTTCTTTACTGGGAACTGTTATGGTTCAACTCAAGAATCAAAATATTGGTATTGGGTATCGTTTCCAATAATTTGGATATGGATGTGAATACAAATACACTTGGGAAATGCATGGATGCATACAAAAGATGTGGAAATGCTTGAATATAGTAGGAAAATCACTGTAAATCACATAAATATATTAATAACATAAAATCTAGTGTTGAACTTTCTATGAATAAGGTATAAACACTTGAAAAATGCACACTTAAATAGTTTATATGAAGAGAAATATTACAATTAACAATACAAAGACTCTAGAACATGTACACATCATACAATAATTATCACTTTATTTTGGTTTTTATGATTATAATTTCAAATTTTTATTAATTTTTTTAAAATTATTTATTTAGTATTTTTACATAAATAATAAATCTATTTTTTCAAATAATAAATATATATTTTTTATTTTTAATATATAATTGTAAAATAAAACATATAAATCATTTAAAGTTAGATAAAATAAATTATTTTTAAAATTTTCATGTTTAAAAAAAATTAAATCTTAAATTTTTTGTTTAGTTTTTCAATTTTTATTAAAATTCAGAAAATAGTTCAAAAGTGATCAATATACTGTTACGAGAGAGCCATATTTCACATGGACTCGTGAGAGCCACGTTTCACGTGGACTCCTATGACTCCCATGCATGCACGTCACTAGGTGGCGTTAATATTTTCTCTTTTCTATCTCTTATCCTTTCCTACTTCATATACATCTCTTCTTTCTTATTATTATTCTATCTCTTCATGTATATATAAATATTGGTTAATTCAACCAGCCCTCCGCAACAGATCCCCTTTTCGCCTCTTGGCAACGCGTTAACAACATGGTGCTATCTTGGTTGTTGAACGCCATTCATAGAGATCTAACACCCTCTGTTTTGTACGCTAATTCAGCAACAGAAGTATGGAGAGTTTCTCACCCAACAATGAACCTCGAATTTACCAATTAAGAAGAGCGATAGCGACTCTCCAACAACACGCAGATTCAGTTACCAGCTACTACAGCAAGTTGAAGGCATTATAGGACAAACTCTCAACGCTCGCCACACCAACCTCGTGTACTTGTAGATCCTTCAAAGCTACAACTAACCAAGAACAAGAACAGTTACATTGATACAATTTCTTATGGGAATGAGTGATGTCTTCTCACATGTTGACAACCAATTATTGTTAATTGATATATATTCCTGTTGATCCTATGGCCCAGCCCACTTTTGTTGACATGTAGAAGAGACAGATGGGGTCTTAATAGGCCCATGCACAAGGAACCCATCATCCGAAGGGAGTGACACATACGATACATGCACGCCAGCCGATCACCAGCTTCTCCATTTGATTTTACTTTGTATGAAACCGTCATAAAACACGTGAGAGAGAATTTGTGATCCACGTGGCAGAGTTGTTATAACCAAATCGCCTATAAATGTAGTTAACCTCCATACTTACAAGGTGTATGAAGATAATGATTGGTTGTTTTCTTGAATAATCCTCTAGAGCAGTGAGTTCTTTTCACAATAGCTCGAGGTCGACCCCAAACCTCTTCTCACCAGAGAGGGGAGGAAGGGAACGATTTGATATCAGAGCATCAGATCCCAAGTGTAAGTATGGAGAGCCTGGAGTAGAGGTTAGCCGGACCTGAGCGTCACTTGGAACGCATAGATCAACGGCTGGAGGAAATGTTTAATCGGTTGAGCAGCCTTTCTTCTTCAGAAGGCACCAGCCGGCAAGCACCTGTGGATCCAGGTGTAAGGCACAAAAGCTATTTTGGATCGTCGGACCCGACGAAGATAAAGATGAAATACCTAATGGATCGGAGGAGTCGACCGACATAGTAGTTGAGTTAGAACCACCGCCGGAAATTTCTCTGCATGCCATCTCTGGTACAAACTCTTCACAGGCTATGCGGATCCATGGTACAACTCTGCAACAAACCCTTGTTGATTCTGATAGATAGTGGTTCAACCCAAAACTTTTTGGACCCCAGAATAGCCAAGAAGGCTAGGATTTCTCCCATTTCTGACTAGAGCTTTGAGGTCATGGTTGCTAGTGGACAGAAATTACAAAGTTCTGGCAAATGTAATCAGGTGCCCATCAAAACCCAAGGGGTTGTTATTGTGGTAGATTTCTACTTATTGCCCCTCCCTGGGTATCATGCTATCTTAGGGATGCAATGGCTGAAGACCCTAGGTCCGGTACTGTGAGATTTCAACGCCTTATGGCTCAAATTTATCAATAATGAAGGAGCTCATGAGCTCAATGGGATTAAAACACCCAAAACTAAGATAATTGAATCAGGCCAGGCCGAAAAGGTGTTAGAAAAGGTCTAGTGATTTTGATCCCACTTTTACCAACCTTTTTTGGAAGGAGATATTTAAGCTGCAAGGGACCAAGTTATGTATGAGCTCGGCTTACCATCCTCAGACCGGTGGTCAAACCGAGGTGTTGAATCGAACCCTAGACACATACTTACGTTGTTTAGTGGGAACACACCCGCACAGTTGGGCCAAATGGTGGTATAACACCACTCATCATTCAGCTTCCAAATTCACCATGTTCCAAGCTGTGTACGATATACCACCTCCAAATCCATTGAACTGCAAAAACTCAAGCAGTTGAAGATGAGCTCTTGGAAAGAGACCGGGTGTTGACAGAACTCAAGGAGAATCTTAATCAAGCAAGAAACTGAATGAATGTGATGGTAGATAAAGACAGAAATGAGAAAGAATTTGAAGTAGGGGACTATGTGTATTTACGACTTCAGCCTTATCGACAGAGTAGCTTAGCTTTGAGGAACTCCGAGAAATTAGCTGCCCGATTTTACAAACCTTACAAAGTGATTGAGCGAGTAGGTCCGGTGGCTTACAAGCTAGAATTACCATCCGAGTGCAGGCTCCACCCCACCTTCCATGTTTCTTGGCTCAAAAAGAAAATAGGATCCCACTACCAATCCCTGCACACACTACCACCTCTCAATTCTAATGGCACTTTACTACCCTAACCTACTGCTACCCTGGACCAAAGGGTTGTCAAGAAGGGGAATGATGCCGGAGTGAAATGTTAATACAATGGGAAGGAACACCAACTTCTAATGCCACCTGGGAAGATTGGGAGATGTTGAAATCAAAGTACCCAGGAGCCTATAAATGTAGTTAACCTCCATACTTACAAGGCATAAAGATAATCCTCTAGAGCAGTGAGTTCTTTTCACTATAGCTCGAGGTCGACCCCAAGCCTCTTCTTGCTAGAGAGGAGAGGAAGGTAACATTAATGGATCCTCTTCCCACTACGGCACGAGCCTATTCACTCATATTACAAGATGAGGCACATCGACTGATTCATCAGTCCTCATCGATCCCCATTGTTAAGAATACCTCCGCCTTAATGTCCCGTCATGATCATCCCCCAGCCACTACCAAAGAACGTATTGCGAACCTTGCTTCCAAACCTTGGCCACCCGACACCTAAGTCCAGAGATGGCTACAATTATTGTAACATCATGGGACACATGAGAGATATCTGCTATAAGAACAACTATCCACCCCATTACAAAAGAAATAACAACAATGCACAAAAATCATCTGGATCCAAATCCACCAAGGATTTTAATGGTGGGGACATTCCACAGTCCACAGGCTCTCACATCACTAATGAGCAATGCGATCAACTCCAGCTTTTGAAGGATCTCAAACCTTTGACTTCTCCCATGGCAAACTTGGAAGGTAGTAGTAACAATTGTTTATTTTCTTTACCATCCTCTTCTACGTGGATTCTAGACACCGACGCCAGCCATCATATTACTTCTTACATTAAATTGTTATCATCCACCAACTCGCCCAGCATAGACCTCACTTGTATTACTCTTGCAGATGGTACCACTGTTCCTGTCGTTGCCTTTGCCAATGCGCAAATAAGTGAACATCTCACACTCACCAATGTTCTACATATTCCTTCATTCAAATTTAACTTACTATGCATTACATCTCCTCTTATTTCATCTCTCAATTGTTGTGTTATTCTTTACCAAGAAAATTGTCTTTTGCATGACCTTGTGACGAAGAAGGTGATTGGACGGGGTAGTCAGCGTGATGGCCTCTACTACCTACAACTCAAATCACCACCATCCACATCTCTTATTTCTACCGACCAGTCCATCTCTGCTCGTTAGTTCGACCAATACCGAGGACTGTGAGATTTGTCCTCTTGCCAAACAGACCCAGTTATCTTTTCCCCTTAGCTCCATTACCTCTACAAGACCCTTTGAACTTGGACTTTTCTCATACACTTCAAGTCTTAAGACCGTTAAGTTAATACAACATTTTTTCTTACGCCATTAATCATTTTCAATCGACCATTAAAACCATTCGATCGGACAATGGTCGTCAATTTTTTTACCACTGAGCTATCTTCCTTTCTGACTAAACGGGGCGTTCTCCATCAACACATCTATGCCGCCACTCCCCAACAAAGTGGAGTGGTCGAGCGTAAGCATCACCACCTTTTAAACGTAGCATGTGCCCTCCATTTTCAGTCGCACCTCCCCATCCCCTTCCGGGGTCAGTGTCTTCTCACTACCACTTACCTCATCAACAATTTACCAACTCCCGTCCTTGGAAACCACTCTCCCCATGAGGCCTTGTTTGGCAAGAAACCTTCTTACAAGCACTTGCGTTCGTTTGGTTGCTTATGATTTGCTACCACCTTTCACCTCAAGTCTGATAAATTCTCTCCTTGAGCCAGCAAGTGTATTTTTGTTAGCTATCCTCACGGTCAACGTGGGTACTATCTCTATGACCTCCATGCTAAGGAATTCTTTGTTAGTCGAGATGTTGTGTTCCATGAACAAACCTTTCATTTTAGCATCAAGGCCGATGATGTACCCTCTCATGTTTTACCCATACCCATTTATAAGCACTCATTACCCCCGTTTATCTCTTCCTTTGACCCCCACTACATATGCCTATCTCTTTGGACTCTCCCGCTGCACCTACAGAGAGTGTGCCGGCACCTATTGTGCCAACCCCCACCCTACGGCGCAGCTCTCAGCCCACTAGACCACTGGCCCACCTTGTCGATTATCGTTGTAGTGCTTCTACTCCAAACACATCATCTTCATCATAGCAAGGTACTCCCTATCCCCTCTCTAATTTTATTTCTTATAATTGCTTATCTCCCTCCTATTGTGTTTTTCTCTCTTGCATTTTATCAGTCTACATCCTTTTCTAGTGCTATCTAGGATTCTCATTAGAAAGAAACAATGGCCAAAGAAATATTGGCCCTTGAGCAGAATAACACTTGGTCACTGACTACACTGCCCTCTCGATAAGACTCCCATTGGTTGCAAATGGGTTTACAAGATTTAAGTACTGTTCTGATGGTTCCGTTGAATGATACAAGGTTTGACTGGTTGCCCAAGGCTTCACTTAGACAGCCGGCCTGGATTATCATGACAAATTGGCTCCAGTGGCCAAATTAATAACCATGTGATGTCTTCTTGCTGTTACTATTGCTCGAAACTGGTCTCTCCATGAACTTGACAGCAACAACACCTTTCTCCATGGCGACCTCGATGAAGAAGTGTATATGAAACCATCCCTCGGATTTGGTAGCAAGGATGACTCCCGTGTATATCGGCACCATAAATCCATCTACAGACTTAAACAACCTTCCCGTAACTGGTTCTCAAAATTTTCATCCACTCTTATTGTTGTTGACTTCCAACAATCCCGGGACAATTACTCATTGTTTACTCACTCCAAAGGTATTTCTTTCACAACTGTCTTGGTGTACGCTGATGAGATCATCATGGTTGATAATAATGGTTAGGGCATTCATAAATTGAAGGATTTCTTGCATTCCAAATTCCATCTTTTGGGACGTTTACATTATTTCCTCGGGATCGAGGTCTCTCATTCCCCTACCATCATTGTTTTCTCTCAATGCAAGTACACTTTGGATATCCTTTCAGATGTTGGCGCCCTTGGCTATAAAACATGTTCTTTTCCCATGGAGTCAATGATGGTGAGCTTCTTTCTGATCCGGGTCCGTACTGGTGCCTCATTGGTAGACTCTTGTACCTTACAGTGACTAGGCCCGGCTTGGTTTACAAGATAAATGCACTAGCCAGTTTGTGTCTCAACTGCGAACGTCGAATTGGCAAGATGCTCTTAGAGTTGTTCGCTACTTGAAGTCTTCTCCTAGGATTAATATTCTTCTCCCCTGCAGTTCAGACTTGAGGTTAAGAGCATATATGGATTCCGATTGAGCCTCCTGCTCCACTACTTGCCACTCCATCTCTGGATATTGTATTTATCTTGGCTACAGTCCTATCTCTTGGAAAACTAAGAAATAGGCTATCGCCTCACGCTCCCTCGCTGAACCTGAGTATTGAGCCATGGCATCCACCGCGTGAAAACTACATATATGGTTGCAATATCTCTTTTCCAATTTACATATCCCCTCACATACTGCCATCATGTTTTGCGACAACAAATCATCCATGCAGATTGCCGCTAATTCCGTTTATCATGAACGGACCAAACACATCCAGATGGATTGTCTCCTCATTTTGGAAAGATCCAGTCTGGAATTCTTGAAACTACATACGTACCTTCTAAGCTCCAAGTTGTTGACGTGCTCACTAAATATTGGTTAATCATCAATGTAAAGACACAAGTTTCTCTCTTCTTTGATACCGTTCTTCATATACAAATTCATCAAACCAGTTATTGATATGCTTCCATGTATTGGTAGGGTGCAGTACATCTCGATATGGAGGCTTATCGTGCCAATAGGCATGACCCATGGGAACATACCCAGTCATGATGTGATTGTGGATTTGGATACAAAACACCTAGTATCGAAGGTATTATATCTGATGGTGCATGATCTAGTACTCCTTGATGGAAGACAGCTCGGACGTCGGACTGAATAGGTTGCTTGGTCAAGCTGCAAGAGAGAGAGAGAGAGTCAGAGTGACTGGGTTGCTTGACCTGGCGTGGACACTCTGATGCTTAAGTTAATGAATAGTTTTGAGAGTGCTAAAAAGAGAGAAAACTAGAGAGCTGTGAATGTTAAATCGTGCATATCTTTTTTGAGGAAGGGGACACCTTTATATAGACAAGCTACCATGAGGTTCATGAAGTGCGCTCGAGATCTCAGGCCCATCTGCTTCGGAGGTGGTTTCACGCTTGGAGGTGAATTTTGTGTAAGTGGATAGTGCTTATCCAATCGTGCCCAAAGTGGGCGGGATGATAACCGGATCTTTCGACGTGGCATTGTGATATCGGAGAAGTTGGAAGCGGGTCACTAACTAAATTCTGGTCAGGTCGGCAGAAGCGAGTCACCTCTCGTGTCGACCTAATGTCTTGACGGGCTCATTCTCAATTCGGCCTACCGAGGTAGTGTTTGGGTCGTTAGGCGGGTTTGAGGTGTTCGAGGCGCTTCCATGGCTTACTTGCGTGGTGCTAAGATGTCGTCTGAATGTGTCGCAATGCCATGTGTCCTCATGTGGCACTTTTAT
Source organism: Nelumbo lutea (assembly GCF_056320005.1). Classification (NCBI taxonomy): domain Eukaryota; kingdom Viridiplantae; phylum Streptophyta; class Magnoliopsida; order Proteales; family Nelumbonaceae; genus Nelumbo; species Nelumbo lutea. Next base: position 44,449,940 of record NC_142688.1, read on the forward strand.
GAAAGTACTTTTATAAAAGCACTTTAATAAAAGTATTTTTATGAAAACACTTTTATAAAAGCACTTATATCAAATTACTTTTATTCATTCACCTTGGATGGAATGTTTTGAATTTGAAAGAAAATGAAGGACAAAAGAGACACAATTGTTTATTTAAGTGCTTGTTGGAGAAAAAGACCACTAAATACCCAATATAAAATAAGTGCATAGTTTTAAAATAAACACTTGAAAAAGCTGAAGGCCAAATGCAAATAAGTACTTATTTGAATAAACACTAATTCAATAAGCACACATTGTTAACATACACACTCTCAAACATGACCTTACTAGCTTCTTTGAATCAGCTCAATCAATACTGAAGCTCTCGCAAACGGGCTCTTAAGCTGCTGCTTCAACTTAAGCTGAAGCCCTAGTGAAGTATTAGTGCCCATTTGTGAAGCAGCTCAATCAATGCTGAACCCACCCAAACGGGCTCTTAAGCTGCTGCTTCAACTTCAAGGACTTTGGTGACAATTCCTGGCCCCATTTACGACTGTTTGATCCCTCTTGGGCTTTAGTCCGACAGTACTGACCTATCATGGGCTTGGGCTTCATTATTTGTCAATTGGCCTGGGCTTGTCAAAGACTTTATCTGATACGTAAAATCCATTGCCTCCCCCAGCACCAGCATCATCAGACCATCTAAGTTATTATTAATGGGAGCGTATTTGTTTGGGTCTTGGGAAACGTGACGTTCACGACACTGAGTGAGTCACAGCTAGAAAACACTGGGTGATCAGCAAATCGAAGTAAAACTTTTCTCCACAATTATGAATCAAAATTGGAGGTTATAGTCGTCCATACGTCATAATTTTTGCTCCAGATGATCTAAGAGAGATCCATCGTCACCATATTTATGTAATGTACCATAATAATATTGGAGCTTCACCTTATAATTCGTGGTTATAAGAATTTAAAATCACATCATGAATATAAGTACTGTTTTAGCTTAATCATAAAATGAAAATGATTTTTTGATAAATTGATATTTTAAAGTGTTTGGGTGCATCTTGCTTGTAATATGGCTGTGGAAACTGGAAAACAAACATTTTTCAAAATGCAAATAGTGATAAATTGTGGGAAAATTATATTCCTTTTCATTCATATATTTCTCAATTTTAGGTTTGTTTTCTAACTGAAACAGCAATAAAATTGAGAATATGGTTCATATATTATTTTTCAGGAAAATCCATGATGTTGGAAAAGCATAATATCAGAAAGACTTTGACCAATCAAATCCAGGTTCATATATTATTTTCCGGCGTCGTCTTTCCGACATGATAGTCTGAACCCTATTTTTCAATAAGGAAATAAATTGTATTTAACCCTTCACAAAAATTATCATTTTTTTGGTTCCTGAATTGGGAATATGATTCATTTCCTGGTGAATATTATTTTCCTTAATTCCAATAAGGAAATAAATTTGAATAAAGGTTGGTTCTTCTTTAATTTGGCCTTTATATAATTGTATTTTGCCCTTTATATAGATTTTCATTTTCTTTGTTGTTGAAGAATCAATGGAAAAACTCTACCAAAAGAAGGAACATATTGTGAGCATTAGGTAAGCATGACGAACAAAACTTCTTACTGTTATCAACCCATTAAAAGCTATGGTTTGAGCTAAACATACATCCAAAACGAACAGAAATGGCAAAAGGAATCGGTGCATTGGTTGTACTACTGCAAATCAATCACAATTCACAAGTCGGTATAGATCTAGCGATCAATAAAGTGATCTCTTATGCTTCTTCTGCTCCACATATCAAGTTCATGAATATAGCAAAATATGAGATCATGAACCCTGGGATTTGACATCCTAAGCTCGATTTGAGTCAATGCCATTAACGCAACGAATTGATTGATGTGGAATGGAATATGGGTAAAATTGGATTCCCTAGCCATTACATCAACTCATGAACTGCGAATGGCGATCAAATCAACCCTTGCACTTGGCAACTAGATCCCAACCTCTGGACAAAAAACAAGGAAAAATTGATGTCTCAAATTGTTGGGAATAAACTAAGTTTATCCACAAACTATTTCTCTCCCAAATATAAAAACTTGTAGATATTCAATTATCACAATTCTAAACAAGATATCAATAAAAACAATCATAAGCCAAGTAAAGAGAGAGACACACGATATTTAACGTGAAAAACCCCTCCAATGTGAAGGATAAAAACCATAGGGCCAAGGAGACCCAACAAAAAATCTCCACTAATAACTTGAGGTAACAATTACAGCAATTCAAACACCACAATATGCTCACAAACTTAGAGCAAATACAGATTCTCAAATATACAAACGAGAATACCAAAAGCGGTGAAAATAACAGTCAGAAAAACTCACAAACACGGCTATTGTTCAGGCCACAACATGGAGACCTTCACTACTCCAAATCAGATCTCCACCGTTCCGATCGTAGGTCTGTGAGTTTCGAACAATCCCATCAAATTTCAGCCAAATCGAACCACAAATGACCCTTGATCAGAATAATTGATGAAGACTGCTGCGAAATGTTTTATTTTCCCGAACAACTACGAGTTGCTTCTGTTCGACCTCAAATAACTGGAGATTCAGAATTCTGATCAAAGATCCGACCGTTCAGAATAAAGAAAAATGAGTTATCCACTTACTGTCCAAATTTCTGCTTGATCGGACGGTGGATCGAAAAGTTACGGCCATTTGATGAACTCTGCGCACTGATGAAATCTGCACAGTATTTCGATTTCTCTCTTTTCCTCTCTCTCTTCAACACGCCGTGTGCAAAAGAAAATCTAACCCTAGTTTTTGTTTTTCTTTAAAAAAAAAAAAACAGTTGGCTGAAGGAGAGTGGGCTATAATATGGGTCAATATCCCATAATGGGTTGGGCCTAACAATTCTCCCCCTCTAGCCCATGAGAGAAGGGAGACACTTCAAAAAATGCAACTATGCAAATTTAAGGCCGGCTGCTCCGGCACACAGTTCAAGCTTCTCTTGAGGCACCACTTTTGTCATCATGTCAGCAGCATTTTTGTCAGTGTGAATCTTTTCAAGTTCAATCAACTTGGAGTTCAAAACATCTCGAATCCAATGATATCTTACATCAATATGCTTCGATCTATTATGAAATGTTGGATTCTTATCAAGATGAATAGCACTCTGACTATCACAATATAAGACATACATCTTTTGAGTGAAACCAAGTTCATGCACAAACTTTTTCATCCACAGCAACTCCTTACATGCTTCAGTAATAGCGATGAACTCAACCTCAGCGGTAGACAATGCAACACACTTCTGCAACCTAGACTGCCAGGCCACAGCTCCCCCTGCAAAGGTAATCAAATAACCAGAAGTAGACTTTCTAGAATCAACATCCCCAGCCATGTCTGAATCTGTAAAACTACAAAGAATAGGTTTCTCAATTCCAAAACAGAGTTTTAAACTAGAAGTACCCCGAAGATATCTCAATATCCACTTCACAGCAGTCCAATGTTCTCTACTTGGATTGGATATAAAACGACTAACAACACCAATTGCCTGAGCTATATCAGGCCTTGTGCAAACCATTGCATACATTAAACTTCCTACTGCAGATGCATAAGGAATATGTTGCATTTCTCATTTTTCTTTATCATTAGAAAGAGCTTGTCTAGTACTAAGCTTAAAGTGTAAAGCAAGAGGTGTACTTATCACTTTAGCCTTATCCATATGAAACCGCTGAAGTATTTTCTCAATATATTTCTCTTGAGATAACCACAACTTCTTCGCCTCTCTGTCATGAGTAATCTGCATGCCAAGTATATGTCTTGCTGGTCCCAAGTCTTTCATTGCAAAAGACTTACTAAGCTCATTTTTCAACCTGTCAATTCTACAACAGTTATGACCAACAATCAACATGTCATCGACATAGAGCAATAAAATGATGAAGTCATTATCAGAAAACTTCTGCACAAAAACACAATGGTCTGAGATTGTCTTCTTGAATCTCTGCTGGATCATAACAAACTCAAACTTCTTGTACCATTGTCTCGGGGCTTCTTTCAACCCATATAGACTTTTCTTCAATCTACAAACATAGTCTTCTTTACCCTTCACCACGAAACCTTTTGGTTGCTCCATGTAAATTTCCTCCTCCAAATCACCGTGAAGGAAAGCAGTTTTTACATCCATCTGTTCAACCTCTAAATCAAGACTGGCTGCCAAACCAAGAACAACTCGGATAGAAGACATTTTGACAACAGGCGAGAAAATCTCCACAAAGTCAATTCCCTTTTTCTGACGATAGCCTTTGACAACTAATCTAGCTTTGTATCGTGGATTATAAGTATTCTCCTCAGTCTTTAACCTGTAAACCCACCGATTTTGCAAAGCTTTCCTGTCCTTAGGCAACTTGACCAGCTCAAAAGTATGGTTGTCAACCAAAGATTTCATCTCATCATTCATAGCGGCAATCCATTCTTTCTTATACTCAGACTCCATAGCCTCTTTGTAGCAATCAGGTTCTCCCCCATCAGTGAGAAGCACATATTCATTAGACGAATAGTGAGTAGAGGGAATATGCTGTCTAGAAGACCTTCTAAGTGGGGCAACAGGTTCACCAATAGCACCACTGGTAGAAGCATCAATATCATCGGCAACATCATCATCATTATCTTCAACCAAATCATCATGAATATGATTCTGGCCATCATCATGATTACCAAACTCACGACTTCTTACAAATAACATCACGACTTATCAATATCTTCAATGGTCTGATCCTCCATAAAAATAACATCACGACTTCTTACAAGCTTCTTTTCAACTGAATCGTACAATCTATAGCCAAATTCATCGTGACCATAGCCAATGAAGATACATTGTTTTGTCTTGACATCTAACTTGGACCTTTCATCTTTTGGCACATACACAAATGCTTTACAGCCAAAGACACCTAAGTGGTCATAGGATACATCTTTTTCGTACCACACCCTATCAGGAACATCAGATTGCAAAGCAACAACAGGAGATAAATTAATAACATGTGCAGCAGTATACAAAGCCTCACCCCAAAAAGATCCAAGCAACTTTGCTTCTGAAAGCAAACATCTAACTCTCTCCATCAACGTCTTATTCATCCTCTCTGCCAGGCCATTAAGCTGAGGAGTCTTAGGGGGCGTCATCTAGTGTCTAATGCCCTGCTGCCTGCAGTACTCATCAAATGGTCCACACAATATTCACCACCATTATCAGTGCGAATACATTTCAGTTTCTTCCCTGTTTCCCTCTCAACAGAAGCCTGAAACTGCTTAAAGACATAAAGTACCTGGTCTTTACTCTTCAAGACATAAACCCAAAGTTTCCTTGAATGATCATCAATAAAAGTAACAAAATAAAATGCACCACCAAATGTTTTTGTCTTCATTGGACCACAGAGATCTGAATGCACCAACTCAAGCAACTCTGATTTCCTAGAAGGAGGATGGCTCTTGAAAGAGATTCTATTTTGTTTCCCAGCCAAGCAATGAGCACACTTTTCTAACCTTGCACCTTTCAAACCTGAAAGTAGATTCTTCATCGCCAAACAATCAAGTCCCTTTTCACTGATGTGGCTGTCTTTTGTGCCATAACACTGATGAGTTATCACACTCAACTGCATTCACACCATCAATGGAAACTGAAGTCTTGGTCCAGTACAGATCAGAACACTTCTTTCCACGTGCCACAACCAAAGAACCTTTCGAGAGTTTCGATTGTCCATTACCAAAGGTACTAACATAACCATCATCATCAAGAACACTGGTAGAAATCAGATGCAAATGAATGTCTGGTGCATGTCTCACATTTTTCAAAATCAATTTAGTCTCATTACTTATTTTTAGACAAATAGTGCCAATGCCAATCACCTTTGACAAACCATTATTACCCATCTTTAAAACCCCATAATCACATGGAGTATAAGATGTGAAAAAATCATTTCTCGATATAACATGAAAATAGGCACCACTGTCAACAACCCAACTTGTCTCATCACAAGCAATATTAATCAAATTCTCATCACAGACAGTCACAAGATCACCCATAGTGGTGGTGGCAACACGATCATCATTGTCATTATCTTTATTTTGTTGCTTACCTTTGTTACCTTTATTGTCTTTCTTCAGTTGAAAACAAAATCTTTTGATATGTCTTTTTTTACCACAATAGTTGCATTCAAGGTTTTTGTACTTAGACCTTGATTTGCTTCTAGCCTTACTTTTACATCTATTACCTTGTCCTCAGTCTCTATCATTGCTTCTCCCCTGTTTTCAGTAATCAAAACCTTTGATTGAGAAGAGGATGCTTGCTGAGTTCGTCGTCTGACTTCTTCATTCAAAACAACAGTTTTTACATATTCCAACGTCACTACACCACCAGGAGCAGAACTGGACAAAGTCACATGCAAATTTTCCCAAGAGTCAGGTAGAGTATTAAGCAACCAAAGTCCCAAAATTTCACCTTCAAATTTTATACCCATGTCGGACAATTGATCAAAGCACTCCTGAAATTCACTTATGTGATCAGAAATAGGAGTACCTTCCTTGTACCTCAAATTCATAGCCTGTTTCAACAGAAATAATTTATCGTTCCCAGATTTAGAGGCATACAAAGTCTCAAGCTTATCCCACAAGGTTCTGGCATGCAAATCATTAGCAATATGATTCAAAACATTATCATCTACCCATTGTTAAATAAAGCCACAAACCATCTCATGCTCAATCATCAGATTTATTTTCTGGTTTTTGAGTAGAAAAAACTGGTAAATGTAACTTTTTCACAAATAGTAGATCCTTCATTTTTCCTCTCCACTTGTGGTAATTGGTGCTATTCAAACTAATCATTCTACCATAATTAGGCTCCATCATGCAATCAAACAAATCCACAAACAAATAACTTGGCTCTGATACCACTTTGTTGGGAAGAAACTAATTTTATCCACAAACTATTTCTCTCCCAAAAATAAAAACTTGTAGATATTCAGCTATCACAATTCCAAACAAGATATCAACAAAAACAATCATAAGCCAAGCAAAGAGAGACACACACGATATTTAATGTGAAAAACCCCTCTAATGTGAAGGGTAAAAACCACGGGGCCAAGGAGACCCAACCAAAAATCTCCACTAATAACTTGAGGTAACAATTATAGCAACTCAAACACCACAATATGCTCACAAACTTAGAGCAAATACAGATTCTCAAACATACAAACGAGAATACCAAAAGCGGTGGAAATAACAGTTAGAAAAACTCACAAACACGATTACTGTTCAGGCCACAACATGGAGACCTTCACTACTCCAAATCAGATCTCCACCGTTCCGATCGTAGGTCTGTGAGTTTCGAACAATCCCACCAAATTTCAGCCAAATCGAACCACAAATGACCCTTGATCAGAATAATTGATGAAGACTACTGCGAAATGTTTTATTTTCCCTAACAACTACGAGTTGCTTCTGTTCGACATCAAATAACCGGCGATTCAGAGCTCCGAGCAAAGATCCGACCGTTCAGAATGAAGAAAAATGAGTTATCCACTTACTATCCAAATTTCTGCTCGATCGGACGGTGGATCGAAAAGTTCCGGCCGTTTGATGAACTCTGCGCACTGAGAAATCTGTACAGTATTTCTCTCTCTTTTTCCTCTCTCTCTTCAACACGCCGCGCGCAAAAGAAAATTTAACCCTAATTTTTGTTTTTCTTTTTTTTAAAAAAAAAAACAGTTGGCTGAAGGAGAATGGGCTATAATATGGGTCAATATCCCATAATGGGCTAGGCCCAACACAAATTTGATTCTCTTTAGGCTTTTCCTTCATATTGAGCTTTCATTCACTTTCGCCCTGTTCCGTCTCACAAGTGTGTTACATATTTTGGAATAAGGAGATCAAGACAAAAGCAAAGCCCAGATCTTTATTGCTTCTGCGTAATTATTGAAATGAAATCATAAAAATTCAAGCTAGATGATAATGGGTGCTCAGTTGATTTGAATTTCCTTTGTTCTAGGGGTGGGATTTAATTCCAATAAAATATGAGAATTCTTTGACAGCTCCAATTCAATTTCTTTCATTTCGATAAAAGGTGTGTTTGTTGAGTAAAAGATGAAAAAGGAAAGGACAGTATGATCTATATTTGGTAGTGGGTGTTGGCAAAAGCGAGGTTACATCTATTGGAAAGACTAAAATATGGCCATAAGACACCTCATTTATGTTTTCTAATTTGTGGTGGTTCACACTGAGCTCCACCTTCACCACTGCTTCATCAACTTTTAGTCAAAAACCAGCAACACGTCCTCGAAACAGTGATCCATGTCGACAGAATAACAATTTCCAAACAATACCCAAACACGCATTGGGAAAATGGAAAAAAATAGAAAACCATACAAGACTGTCTAAAGATTGAAAACATTGCTCTATGAAGAAAATCCCAACTTTCTGTGTATTTCACTGTGAACAGAATGGAAACCCATTAGTTGAAGATGGCCATTGGGTTGCAACTAAATTCATTCGCCATCCAAAATCGTATGGAGTTTTTGAATTCTCTATCAATTGATCCCAACTTATTTTTTTGATTTTATCTTGTCTACATATTTCAGTCTTAATTAGAAGAAAACCCAGAAATGGAAGAACAAAAAAAATCGATTCACCATCCAGAAAAATCTGATGAAAGTTTGCTTTTTTTCATTATAACTACAAAAACTAGCTACAAAACGGCCAAGAGAGGAGCATAATCAACAAATTAACAAAAGCTCCGTCTTAGCTAAAATCTCTGTCATTCTTCCTCTAGTATCAGTTGAAAGTGAGAATCAAACGTGGAACCCCAATTGGTTGAAACCCAGACATCTTCCTCAACAACTGTGGAAGGAAAAAGAGCTACTGTGGCTATGGTGATGATGGGAATTGCTCTCCCTCTCAATGCGCCACCGAAGATGAAGGAAATCGTCCACAGAACAAGGCAGCTTCAGAGGGCCGGTGGAATGATACCCATAAACCTCTTGAGCCTTCTCAAGCAACCTCTTGAAGAGAGGGTGATAGAGATAGGAGATGGGGATCACAAACCTCTGCAACCCACCTTTTTCATCCTCCAATCCAACTGTAACAGCCAACCAACCCTTCTTCATCTTAATCTTCTTCTCCTCTTGCATCTTTCTGCTCTTCTCCAGTGTTGTGTATCTGAGGGGAACAGACATTTAGGGGGTCCAACAGCTGAGGGAAAGAGCTTGGAATTCAGTTGGTACGAAGAGGAAGGTAGGCTTGAACGGTTATATATAGGGGGGAGGAGTAGGTTTTCAATTTTTTTTAATTAATTAACAGTGTACGTTCAACCAGTTCGTACTTAATACGTAGTCCTTTTCTTTTCTAGCTAGCTCTCACTTTTCTGCTAGACGGTTGCCTTATTCGTTGAGTGTTGTTTTTGTGTATTCCATTTATTATTGTTTGATTGATTATCTTTTAATTTCTTTTTTGTTTTTCTTTTCAGTTTTTTAATTTTTGGATGATGGAGGACAGGTCGCAAAGGTGTCATGTGGTCCCACTACGCACAAGTAGGATAACAACCATTAGATCATCTCTTGTGATTGATTATTATTGGTATATCTCATTGTGCTGTTACAGTCAATCTTTTCTTTCTGTATTTCAAATTTTTGGTTCATGATTAATTAATATTTTTAACTAGATTAACACTAATCAAGGTCCATGCTTGATAAAGAAACATCTCTCTCTCTCCAGTTTTGGTTCCTCATTTTAATAGAATCTGTTATCTCCTAGATTAAAATTAATCATGCTTATTCCTGTATGAAAAAGAACCCCCTTCTCTCTCTCTCTAAGCTGTTTTTGGTGATCTTGAATAATTAGCAGTGCTGTAGATGTATTAAAAAAACTAACATTTTACTAGGAAGGAAGCATCCGTACTGATGATGACTAAGAGCACACTTTTGTCCAATTAACTTTGGCTGTTATCTGTTTCTGCACCTGTGTTTGTTAGCATCTTTTCCTAGTAGGATGACCAATTGAAAATTCTAATGGTACACTCCTGTATGATGGCTATCTGAGTCACCTTGTCTGACTCATCGCCCTTGCAATAGTGAATAAGGGGGGACCCTTTGTTTGTAGGGTACAAAATCTAACTGGGTTGATATGTAGTGTTGAAGTAGCCAAAACTTCAAAACTTGGGTCTACTTTAATTTGCAGGGGAGTTGATCATTCAATAACTTGGTAATTTTTAGAGAAGATGAACAAACTCAGAATGAATTTATGGTTCGATCATTTTATTATGGGATGTTCATTGAGATGACAACACAAACTCCAATTTATGGTTCAATCAGTCTCTAGAATGAAAAAGGGAATTGCACTTCATATTGAATAACCTTTCAATTATTTCAAGAGGCATTTTCACCTTTTTTGGAACAAATTTTTTGGGTAATCCTTTCTAATTTGAAAATTGTGATCAAGCAAACCGTATAAGGACAGCCAAAAAAATAACGCTTTCATTGGATAGAAGAGGTCTATAAAGGAATCAAAAGTTAATTAATTGGGAGGAGCCACACATGTGGATCACATACAATCTTATCAAACCAAACCAATCTCTCTCTCTCTCTCAGTGAAAAGATAAAAGAGAGAATGGAGTGACTAAAAGGTGGTGAAGGTGGACCAAGTCACTATTGTCCTTGGAAGTCCTGACTGCCTGCCATTGGCCGGTGGTGGCGCACTGCACTGTCCTTCCTCTCCACACTCCACATGCCACTCTTCCAATTTATATGCAATTATTAACTATTATAGATCAAATGAAATCAACCATGTATCAATTGTCAAAAGATAGTATGCCACAAACCAAAACCCCTCCCCCCTCCCCCCTCTCTTTGGTGGTGGGTTACTTTCAACTCGCCTCTTTTGGCCGCATACATTGAAAAGCATATTTTTTGAGCAAACATTCAAAAATCAGAAGCATCTAATTGATTCTACTCTCCTCTCCTGCATGTTTATCTACCACTCTTTCACTTATTGGTCGGCAAAAGAAATCTCTCCCTCTTTCTCTCTCTCCGCGCACCTGGCGGTCTCAGTTGCGGTGCTGTCCGCCATGTGTGAAGTTCAAGTTCGCCAAGTGTCCAAGGGCGGTGCAAAATTTGGATTGTATGATTTTATTGTGATTTATGCAACAAACAAATGGTTTACCACAAGAAGGAAAAGGGAAAGGGAAAGAGAAAAAGAAAGCTGTGACGAAGAAATGACATGAATCACAGAAAAAATGGTTTACCTCATGGAAACCCTTTTCAGGAAACTGAGTGAAACAATAGCATTTACAAAGACAGTAACTCTTGTTTAAGCTTCTTGCACATGTCGGTTTCATTACATAATGGGTTTCAAGTCCTTTTCAATATTTCAATCTTTCAACCCTAAACCAGGACACTGATCATAATTTGCCTTTACTTATTGGATGTGGAGAAACTATACCTATAGTTTGATTTGGAGCCCAATTTGCCACCTGTCCATTATCTGAAGAATTGGGACCTATCATCTGATGGTGTTGACTATAGAGTTGACCATTTAAAGAATCAGCATAATTAAATAACCTTCTTTTTCGTACCAATTCATCTACTAAGTAGAACCCATATAATGGTGCATAGCATCTGGACATGTGACAGGTGTCCCTAGCCATAATAACAAATAAAATAAGATAGAGATGTTGTGGCAATCCGCTGGATTGTCAGATTTGGATGCATTTTCTTCTGGATCATGGCGTGGGTCAGACAACCCTCTGTCCAAACCCACATTTGGCAGGTTTGGAACCCTTTTGAAGCCCCAAACTTCCAAATATAATAGAATATGATCTGGCCCAAAATCTCCAATTTCTAGTTAGGTCAGTGAAATACTGAAATCCCTAGAGGCCAGATGCATTCCAAATCCCATCTGCATGGTGAAATCTACTGGATTGCATTTTTGCATGGGCTGTAACTTGGACCCAGATCAAACCAGATCACCCTTCTCAATTTAAAGATCCAAAAATGTGGTTTCAAATTGTACCCTAATCTATCTAATAAATAACCCATTTTCACCTAATTAAGATGAGTGGGCATTAATTAATCTCAATTTGGGTTTGAACCAGAGCTCAAATTTGGGTTAATTTGACATTCCAACCCGAACTTGGTAGGGGGCTAAGGTCTAAGTTTGTCTCTTTGAATTTTCTTTTAGGAAGGAAGAGTACTCATGGGCCATATCTAACCTGGTTCACCCCCCTACAACTTAAAGAAATAAGTCCAACTTTAGTCTACAGACAGGAACCAACATACATGGTCAACCAAACTCATCTGATACCAGACTAGTTTGCTTTGAACTACATGTGAAATATCAACCAACCAACGAATGGACACTGGTAATGAAAACGACATCAATGGTCTCCCTTAGTCTTCTAGGCCACCACAACACTAGAACTCATGAAACGAAAAAGAAAAATAATCGCCACCAGAAGCATGGTAAGCAATGTGGTTGGTTTATCCTAGTCTTCTAGATCATAAGCATCTAATTTGAACTCAAATGAAAAGAGGAAAAAGTAATCACTCTTTCAAGGAATCTCTGCAAGTGATTAAGTACTCCCATAACCCCGTGAAAAATATATGCCCACAAAGAGGGAAAGCAAATAGCACCTATAAAAGAAAGGAATATCCAACTTAACCAACCTTTTGTAGGAATATGCCATATTGGTTTAGGCCTTTCTCACTGTTCATGTCTTAGGCTCCAAGCCTGGTTAGGTATTTTTCAGTTGGAAAGTGGTCATACTGACCCAACTCTAAATACCCAGATCACTGGAGATTAATGGGTTTGGCCTGGACCAGAATGTAACACCTGGTGTAGGTCTTTGTGTCTATTAGGAAGGGTTTAAATCTGCTTTTTATAATGGTAGATGGATCATTCTCCAGGCTTTCAGCAAGTTTCATCTCATTATTCTTCTTTTTCATGTTCTGTTTTCTCTTTACATCTCATATCGACGTTGATTATGATTATATATCTTTCAATGCTACTGTTGGAAAGAACCCAGGGCTGAAAATGGCATTCAGGAATCACTTTATCTCTTATGTTTGGTGTCAGTAATCGGTATGTTTGGCGGCCATTGCATGCCACAACCACACACACCATATGTTTGGCCAAGTTGGACTATTTCTTCCTAGAAAAAGGGGAAATCAAATCAGTCCCCCACAAGATTGCTCCCCACAACATCCCGCAGCACATACCCGCTGTGTATTGAAAACATTTCCCAATGATAATGTGCTGTGGGACATTGTGAGAGGCTCCAAATGGGAGTAATTTGCTGTGTTAGAAGACTTTGAGACAATAGAAGTGTAAAACCATTAAATTGTGCTTTTTAATTGGAAGATACTGACGATTTAAGAACTGCTTGATTTCGTGACTTGGGAGGATTGAACTCTCTAAGTTGGGTTTTATCGGTAGGCATCCCACAGACAACAGATGTATATACAACGCAAATTAATAAACCACTGAAATGATCAAATTTGTTATGCTTAGTTTGGAAAGAGTGAAAGAATATAAATACAAATATGTACAATACAAATACATATAAAATATAAAGTTTTGCACTTTATTAATATGTACAATACAAATAATATAAAATATAAGGTATTGCACTTTATAAATATGTACAATGAACCGATGGGAGCTATCGATTCATTTTGCTAACTTGATTCAATTGTTCGGACTTGGGAGAAAAAAAATCTATGTCAATCATAGCAAAATTTGATATGGTAATATTCTAAGATAAAGGCCATCACCAATGTTGGGTCCAGCTATAGGGGCACAAAGTGGCCACTCTGAAACTCGAACCCACATTCTCACACTTGTCGTCCCAAGATTTTGCCATTGCACCAAAGAATTATATTGCATATTAAGATATCTTGCACTATTGGATAATTAAATTTCTAATATAATTCTGATCAAGCAAATGTGATGATCTGTGGCTCTGTTTCCACCAGAGAAATATTCCAATATTTCGGCTCATATTCCCCTGTTGCTATGGTACTTTATAGCTTAATCTTAAAATAATTTGCAATTAGTCATATTTATCCAAAACAGAGCATATCTCCCTCCACAAACAATTACGTGGCATTAATACAATTGGATTGCAATCAAAAGCTTTGACTAGCTAGTAGTCATTAGCATATAAAATGTTCCATTGACAATTGATAAGCATGCTTATTATTAATTTGCTTTGTTTCCATGTGGTAAGTTGGGAGAGGTCCTTCCACTGTTCCACATGTTAGTGGACCAAATTTCAACCTAAAATTCTTGCCTCAAGTTGAGAATAATATCCTTTCTTTTGAGGGTAAAGTTTATATTAAAAGAGATTGAAATGAGTAGAATATCTAAAGAAAATGGCATTATAAGGCAGCTTATAGGGTTGATGACATGGCCTTATGAAGATTAACACAGCCGATCAAAGCACATCACTCTTTACTTAGTGGAGTTCAAATCAGCCCTCCCACAAGATTGTCCCCCATAACGTCCCACAACACATTCTGCCTTGTATTAGGAACATCTTCTGATGAGCATCATCATTTTTAATATTATCATTGGGAGATATTCTCAATATATGGCGAAAATGTACTGTAAGACGTTGTAAGGGGCTGATTTGATCATCACATAAGAGATGATAGAACCCACAGCTAACATATATACCTTTACAGTTTACACCCCAAAGCAAGATAGCCGGGCCAACAAAAAACAAGGGCAGACCTAAGACAGCATACCCACAAGACCTCTATAAAAGAAATACACACACAAATCCAAAAAGCAAAACTATTGCCTCTTCCACCTCTGCCCGACCTCTGTTCATGCTATTGTAGGTTAGGTTGTGTAAGGAAGATCTCAATATTTGACCCTTTCAAAAACTTATTTCATACACACGTCTGTACATACATACATGCATACGTCATGCATACATACATACATATATATATATATATTGACTTTTAAAACTTTTTTATTTTATTTTATTGAAGTATGATGTGCCATCTTAATCATTTTCTTATTTCTTTAAAAATAAATTACAAATTTCAACCCATCTCCTAAAGATTTACTAACAGATTGGATCAAATTTGATATGCATAGATTCAAATATAATTTGTTGATATTCAAACTCAAATTGAATTAAATATTCTCCCTTGGATTTAGAACGGACTTGGGTTAGATTCGGATATTGGATATCAAAAAACTAAGCTAAAAATGATCGGAATAGATTTTGAGAAATAGTCATGTAAACATAGAACACTGAAACCAATATTATTGAGTCGTATAGGAATGGAGTGGATCCATATTTGATGTATTTGTAGACAGATTAATTTAACTGTGAAACCAACCATGACATTATAGTTGGGACAAAGTGTAGATGATGATGTTGATGGATGATGAATCAAATTTGGATCGCCATCATTGTATATATTAAAAAATAAAATTGATTGATTGATTATGCTCAATGGTTCCAATTGAAAATATAATGTAAAAAATGTTTGTAAAAGGTTTATCTCTCCTAGAAAATATTCACCTGAACATAAATTTCTTGATAGCCCTATAGCTATTTGGAATGTTGAAAAATGACTCAGTAATGTCAAGTGTCAACAATGCAATTATATGTTTTATTTTCAAACATAATGTCAACAATATCAATTATTAAAATACAGAAGAGTTGATCCTTCTCATGATGGAAAAACACCTAATTTTAAGCCCAACCATCCTAATCACAGAGAAAGTCAAACAAATATGAGATGGGGAGGGGGCAAAATGATGAAGAGTGGTTAAATGCATAAAGGCAGGGCTACAAAAGAAAAAGATGAGATGACAACAATTTTATTTCCAAAAGAATCTTAAAGAAATTAAACTAGAGAGAGAACAAATGCAATTGAGGATCTTTGTAGGTGGTTTCAAAGTAAGATTAAAATATACTGTATGTTATAATGTGGATTCTGTATGTGCTCTGTTTAAGAATTCAAAAAATCCTTCTAATCTTGTGGAGTGATGATAAAAATAATGAATTTTATAATCAAGTTAGGTAGCTATAAGGTTGTGTTTGGTTTTAAGGAAAAAGTAGGGAAAGGAAAGAAAAGGTAGGGAAACCTTTACAAAACTTGTATAGGTTTTCTTACTTTTCCATTTCTTTCCACCAATAAGTTTGTCTTCGATACCATTGATATTTTTACCTGAAACATCAAATTTGTATTTTCATTATGAACTTTAACGATCAGGTCCACACATTCATTTTTCTAGTTGAAGTGACTCTTGTATGTCATGTGACAACATATTTTTTCACTAATTTATATTAATCAACCTAGAACTTTTCAAGTAAAAACAACAATTGTAAGCTCATTGGCAAGCCAACCATAATGTGCATACTCCGTGTTTCATGTAGACCAACCTGCTGAGTAACTGTCATGCATTATTCATGGTGGATTTGAGACCATGCAATGTAGGTAAACTGTGCCACCATAAGTGGAGAATGCAAATTGACTAAGGGAGTCATTGCGAGTAAGCGCCTCTTCGTTCTTCTTAACTCTAATCTCTTAAGAGGAATCTTTTAGCTTTGAGAGAAAAATGGTTGTTTGTTTTATCTTATTTTTTATCTCTTAAAGTGCAATCATACAATTTTTTGTTTTCCAATGATATCCTCGAAAAGACAAACAAAAACTCTAATATATGGAGTCAAAATAAATATTTGATAAGTTTTAGAATTTAGAATTCAGAATATCATTCTATGCATTTAGAGTTTAGAGGAAAGAAAAGTTCACCAATTAATACCAATATACCTCTTAATGTAATTATTGCATGAATTCAGATGTTAGAATTCAGAGCAAATGAACGAGCCCTAAGCCTAAAGAACCTTTGCCTATAAATAGGCCACATAACCAAAAAATAGATTCTCTAAACACATCCATACTTCTATTCTCTTGCTATCTAGTCATCTAGAATCACCTTGTATTCTCTCTTATTCATTCAAGCTCTCAAGCTCCCACCTTTGCACCTCAACTAACTTGAGCATCGAAGATTTCATTCCCAAGGAAGAACTTTGGGTCCCTTGACTTGTTTCTATGACCGTAGGTAACCTCATTGTTGTAATCTCAGGGCAAATTTCTAGTCCTCTCCTTGTTTACTGAATTATACATCAGTACTGAATATAACCCAAGTCATGAAGGCCCAAAGGATGTTTTTGCAATGGTTTCCTCTAGTGCCAAGGCTATTTTAGATTGGAGAGAAGTTTCTAAAATGCTTTCCTATGGAAAATAAGAAAATGAAAAGAAAAAGTATCTTTACCAAAGGCGTTTAACAAAAACTAGTAAATGTGCATGCATGTTGCACATGACAATTTTCGATAATAATAATTGTAATAACAAAAATAATATTAGAGATGTGTATAGTTTTTTTAATTTCTTCTATAATCTTTTATATTTATATCTAAGTTAAAAATTTTATTATTTAATTATGACACTTAATTTTTGTATATTATGATGAATGCATAATATTAGGGATGTTTTCTTAATTTTAACCATTCCCCAAATGAAAAACATTTTCCTTAATTTTTTAGATAATTTCGAATTTTGTATTTCATTTCTACTAATAATAAAATTAATTCTTATTTATCACACTTTTTCTTTAATATGTTGGCTATATAATATTTGGGATGTGCCAAATTTTATAGTAAAATTTTCTATTTTTTTGTATTTTTATATCTTTTAAATTTTATTATTCAATTATAACAATATGGGTTGATCCATTTGGTTTTGAATTTTTATTTCATTACATATTAATAAAAAATATTTTTATTTATCACACTTACCTTTTTAATATGAATTAATATATCATATTAGAGATGTGTCTAAAATTTTCTATTTTATGTATTTTTCTATTTTAAAAAAGAAATATTAATTAACTATGACATCATGGGTTGGTCTAATGGTTTGAATAGTTGAACCATTGACCCACCATTCAAGGAGGAAAATGGTGTCATTTATGGATCATTTTTAAAATTTTTATTCCATTTCCATCATTAATAAACATATTTTTTATTTATCATACATATTTTTAATTAATTTGAAAATGTATAATATTGGAGACGTGGCTAATTTTTTTATTTTTTATTTATATGTTTTTATCTATTTTTAAATTTTTAGTATTTAATTATGGCATCATGAATTCACCTATTTGACCCAAACGGTGTACTACTTAGCACTTGGAAAAGCCTATTTGTTTTTAGTTGAATTTAAAAATATAGGTTTTATACTATTAATATCATTGTTTAGGGAATTAGTGAAATTTAATGATGATAGACAAGCTTAAATATAAGACTTAATGAGAGAATAAAATGCACTAAAAACTGAGGGGTATTTTAGTAAACAAATTCCAAAAACCATGGGGAGCTATTCACACTTTTTTAGTAGTATAGATATAGTGGGTGTTTGGCACTAGAGTGTTTTATAAGTATTCCATTTTTACTGATGTGTCATGCACACTACATCAACAGTTAAATGAAATTAGAGGAGAAAATTGCATATGACAATATGCCATTTCAAAAAAAGTAATAATAATAATAATAATAATAAATGTTTTTGTAATGATTAGCTCCAAGATTCAGTAAAGGAGGGGTGTCTTGAATCCTTAAATTGACTATTCTTGAATTGCCTTGGTGATCTTGAATCACTAAGGTGATGTAGTACATTGAAATTTGAAAAAACTGACTTCTTTTCTGATATGTTAGAGTTGTCATTATAAATATATTACAATACTAAGTCATATCACTTTAAACACCCAATCAACTTGCACCTCTACCAAATATAACTTTTTTATGGTGCCAAACACCTACATAGATGTTGAAGAATCAGGGGTTGCATTGCTAATTAGGCTTCACACCCATTGAATGCCAAACACCATCCTAATATGTATCTAGCTTTCTATATATGTTGAATAGCAAACATGTCTTATTCCGCTTTTTCTTCAATTAAGATAAAGTGCCTAAGTTTGACCCGCATTGGCGATATTGGCCATAATATCAATGGAATTTTTTATCTTGTCATATTCATGAATTTGACATCTATTATCTTTGGTAGATAAGCGAAAAGGATTAATGCTAGCATATTTTGAAATTTGAAGCAAAGAAATCCAATTTCCAACAATATTTTAATATCTTCAACTTTTTTTTCCTGTGATTTGACTTTGATCCCTCTGGATGCTAAGGCAAAGTGTCAGATTTGGTTGCCCTATTTCAACTTTGAAAGACTGATTGAAAGCTCCATGAGTGAAAACTATCTTTCATTGTCAAAGCCCTTTTAAAATCCAGCCGTGGACATTGCAACTAATAATATATATCACAGAGGCTTCCAAATAATCTTCATTGTCCCACAACATTATAAGTAACTAAAGAGAAACGCTTCTCTTGTGGTTGGAAACAAATCTTCCAAAATTTGTTTCCAATCTTGAATGTATAAGTTCCAGTTAATCTTCATTGCCCCACAACTTTTTTAACTTGATGAAATCCTTAGAATATATAAGATCCAGTTAGTATTACATTACCTGGAATTTCCAATCTTGAATGCAAGATACTCAAGGACATGGTTTTTAAAACTGGACCGACCGAATGGTTAGATTGGAAAAATCAGGAACCGGTCAGGTGACGGTTCTATTTTATCCCAAAACTGTTGATTTGGCAAGTAAATCGTTGATTCGGGCAGTTGAATTGTTCGAACTGTTTAATGGTTTGTCCGATTTTTATTTTTTGTTAGAATGAGCCATCTATTCGATTCGAACAATGGGATCATTCAACCCGAGAATCGAACCATGACCGATTCATTGTCTTGGTTGGTTTTAAAAACCTTGCTATATAGTGAGACAGTAAAAAAAAACATCTCCATTACCCTTAGTAAACTTGCCAATGAAAATGAAAAGCAAAAGTATATTTTCACAATCTCTGTAAGAGAACTCTGAAAGCAAGAAAAAAATTGCTTGGCTCATTTTTAGTCGGTAACAAAGCCACATATCATCCATGTTTGAGAAATCTTGAACTTCTCATAATAATACAATGACTTGATTTTTGTCATCACTTATCACCTTCCAGAGCTTAGTAATCAAGGCATACATCACCAAGGGACAGGACAAAATACCGAACACTTCGATCTATGACGCCGGTGTGGTTTTGAGCACTGTTTGACGTTACTTTTGCATTGGACAGAGTAGGTGGATGCTCAGATTTATTTCTTCCAAATCAGCCACTCTAATAGCCAAGTCACTGTATCTTTAACTTGTTTTAAAAAAGTGTCATTATCCAACATTTTTTTAAAATAAAAGAAAGTGATTAAATGCATTATGGACATTGCATTTGAAACAAAAGGTTTGAAAATAAGTAAGAATTAAAAATATAATATATATGTGATATAAATTTAATAATGATAGGGGCACAAACTAGGATATACTTAGAATTGGAGATAAGAGATAATTCAATGTGACCTTTTTTATTGTTTTGGTCTAATAATTTATAACAAAAGAGAGATTAAAGAGGCTGTTGTGCAAATGTTTAGATGGATGTGTGATAAAATTAAGGACAGGCCAAAAATGAAGTTATAGGAATGAGTTTAGGAGTAGATTTAATAAATGATAAAATGAGATAGTAGAATGAGATGATTTGATCACATGAATACCTAGAACGATTTAGGTGAAAGTAATAAGAAATGATTTAGGTATCCATAATATAATTTAATAATGGATAGGATACTAAAAACATAACAAAATGACAAAACAGGACTGTTGGGCCCAGCCCATTATGGGATATTGAGCCATATTATAACCCACTCTCCTTCAGCCAACTGTTTTTTTTTTTAAATAGAAAAACAAAAACTAGGGTTAGATCTTTTTTGCGCGCGGCATGTTGAAGAGAGAGAGTAAAAGAGATAAATCGAAATACTGTGCAGATTTCTCAGTGCGCAGAGTTCATCAAACTGCCGGAACTTTTCGATCCACCGTCCGATCGAGCAGAAATTTAGAAAGTAAGTGGATAACTCATTTTTCTTCATTCTGAACGGTCGGATCTTTGATCGGAGCTCTGAATCGCCGGTTATTTGAGGTCGAACAGAAGCAACTCGTAGTTGTTCGGGTAAAGAAAACATTTCACGGCAGTCTTCATCAATTATTCTGATCAAGGGTCATTTGTGGTTCGATTTGGCTGAACTTTGGTGGGATTTTTCGAAACTCAAAGACCTACGATCGGAACGGTGGAGATCTTATTTGGAGTAGTGAAGGTCTCCATGTTGTGGCCTGAACAGTAACCGTGTTTGTGAGTTTTTCTGACTGTTATTTTCACCGCTTTTGGTATTCTCGTTTGTATGTTTGAGAATCTGTATTTGCTCTAAGTTTGTGAGCATATTGTGGTGTTTGAGTTGCTATAATTGTTACCTCAAGTTATTAGTGGAGATTTTTGGTTGGGTCTCCTTGGCCCCGTGGTTTTTACCCTTCACATTGGAGGGGTTTTTCACGTTAAATATCGTGTGTGTCTCTCTTTGCTTGGCTTATGATTGTTTTTGTTGATATCTTGTTTGGAATTATGATAGCTGAATATCTACAAGTTTTTATTTTTGGGAGAGAAATAGTTTGTGGATAAACTTAGTTTCTTCCCAACAAAGTGGTATCAGAGCTAGGTTATTTGTTTGTGGATTTGTTTGATTGCATGATGGAGCCTAATTATGGTAGAATGATTAGTTTGAATGGCACCAATTACCACAAGTGGAGAGGAAAAATGAAGGATCTACTATTTGTGAAAAAGTTACATTTACCAGTTTTTTCTACTCAAAAACCTGAAAATAAATCTGATGAAGAATGGGCTTTTGAGCATGAGATGGTTTGTGGCTTTATTCGACAATGGGTAGATGATAATATTTTGAATCATATTGCTAATGATTCGCATGCCAGAACCTTGTGGGATAAGCTTGAGACTTTGTATGTCTCTAAATTTGGGAACAATAAATTATTTTTGTTGAAATAGGCTATGAATTTGAGGTACAAGAAATGTACTCCTATTTTTGATCACATAAGTGAATTTCAGGGGTAATTTGATCAATTGTCCGACATGGGTATAAAATTTGAAGGTGAAATTTTGGGACTTTGGTTGCTTAATACTCTACCTGACTCTTGGGAAAATTTGCGCGTGATTTTGTCAAGTTCTGCTCCTGGTGGTGTAGTGACGTTGGAATATGTAAAAACTGTTGTTTTGAATGAAGAAGTCAGACGACGAACTCAGCAAGCATCCTCTTCTCAATCAAAGGTTTTGATTACTGAAAACAGGGGAGAAGCAATGATAGAGACTGAGGACAAGGTAATAGATGTAAAAGTAAGGCTAGAAGCAAATCAAGGTCTAAGTACAAAAACCTTGAATGCAACTATTATGGTAAAAAAAGACATATCAAAAGATTTTGTTTTCAACTGAAGAAAGACAATAAAGGTAACAAAGGTAAGCAACAAAATAAAGATAATGACAATGATGATCGTGTTGCCACCACCACTATAGGTGATTTTGTGATTGTCTGTGATGAGAATTTGATTAATATTACTTGTGATGAGACAAGTTGGGTTGTTGACAGTGGGGCCTGTTTTCATGTTACATCGAGAAATGATTTTTTCACATCTTATACTTCATGTGATTATGGGGTTTTAAAGATGGGTAATAATGGTTTGTCAAAGGTGATTGGCATTGGCACTATTTGTCTAAAAACAAGTAATGGGACTAAATTGATTTTGAAAAATGTCAGACATGCACCAGACATTCATTTGCATCTGATTTCTACCAGTGTTCTTGATGATGATGGTTATGTTAGTACCTTTGGTAATGGACAATCGAAACTCTCGAAAGGTTCTTTGGTTGTGGCACGTGGAAAGAAGTGTTCTGATCTGTACTGGACCAAGACTTCAGTTTCCATTGATGGTGTGAATGCAGTTGAGTGTGATAACTCATCAGTGTTATGGCACAAAAAACTAAGCCACATTAGTGAGAAGGGACTTGATTGTTTGGCGAGGAAGAATCTACTTTCAGGTTTGAAAGGTGCAAGGTTAGAAAAGTGTGCTCATTGCTTGGCTGGGAAACAAAATAGAGTCTCTTTCAAAAGCCATCCTCCCTCTAGGAAATCAGAGTTGCTTGAGTTGGTGCATTCAGATCTCTGTGGTCCGATGAAGACAAAAACATTTGGTGGTGCATTTTATTTTGTTACTTTTATTGATGATCATTCAATGAAACTTTGGGTTTATGTCTTGAAGAGTAAAGACCAGGTACTTGGTGTCTTTAAGCAGCCGGCCTTAAATTTGCATAGTTGCCTTTTTTGAAGTGTCTCCCTTCTCTCATGGGCTGGAGGGGGAGAATTGTTGGGCCCAGCCCATTATGGGATATTGACCCTCCTTCAGCCAACTGTTTTTTTTTTTTTTAAATAGAAAAACAAAAACTAGTGTTAGATCTTTTTTGCGCGCGGCGTGTTGAAGAGAGAGAGGAAAAGAGAAATCGAAATGCTGTGCAGATTTCTTAGTGCGCAGAGTTCATCAAACGGCCGGAACTTTTCGATCCACCGTCCGATCGAGCAGAAATTTGGACAGTAAGTGGACAACTCATTTTTCTTCATTCTGAACGGAGGGATCTTTGATCGGAGCTCTGAATCGCCGGTTATTTGAGGTCGAACAGAAGCAACTCGTAGTTGTTCGGGAAAAGAAAACATTTCGCGGCAGTCTTTATCAATTATTCTGATCAAGGGTCATTTGTAGTTCGATTTGGCTGAAATTTGGTAAGATTATTCGAAACTCATAGACCTACGATCGGAACGGTGGAGATCTGATTTGAAGTAGTGAAGCTCTCCATGTTGTGGCCTGAACAGTAGTCGCGTTTGTGAGTTTTTCTGACTGTTATTTTCACCGCTTTTGGTATTCTCGTTTGTATGTTTGAGAATCTGTATTTGTTCTAAGTTTGTGAGCATATTGTGGTGTTTGAGTTGCTGTAATTGTTACCTCAAGTTATTAGTGGAGATTTTTGGTTGGGTCTCCTTGGCCCCGTGGTTTTTACCCTTCACATTTGAGGGGTTTTTCACGTTAAATATCGTGTGTGTCTCTCTTTGCTTGGCTTATGATTGTTTTTGTTGATATCTTGTTTGGAATTGTGATAGCTGAATATCTACAATTTTTTATTTTTGGAAGAGAAATAGTTTTTATTTTCACCACCTTTTTCTCTCTCCTAGAGAAATCGATGTTTTTCGCTAGGTGCTAGCGGACGCCCGGTGCTTGCATAGCCAGCTCCGGTTCTCATTGCTTCCACGCTGCGTCAGGTGGTATCAGAGCAGGGAATTCGCCCAGTCATGTCCAACCCAGACGGTAGCAGTCGCAACCCACCCCGTGACGGAGATCAGGGGTTCCCAACTATTTGGAGAGCAATCGAAGAGCAGCGTACAGCCACACGTAACATCGAACGGAAGTTGGTAGAGGTGACTGAACAACTGCAAACCTTGTTACGAGAGGTTGTCCCACGAATCCGGGAAAATCCACAGCAGATCGCAGGAGACGACAACGACAGACCATCCGTCGCTACTGCGTCCCGATGTCCAGTTCTTAACGACGACAGTGATGACGATTTCAAATTTGATGGTGCTCCATCTCTTCCCGGCAACGGCAGAAATGGTAGAAATTGGCACAATCAAGGTAATTTCAACCCCTGTCGGAATAATGATGAATTTAAACTCAATGTAGATATTCCTACTTTTAGTGGAGTTCTTGGTATAGAGGGACTTCTGGATTGGATCACAGAAGTCGATAGGTTCTTTGATTACATGGAAATACCAAAGGAACGAAGGGTAAAATTAGTAGCTTTTCGATTAAAAGGAAGCACATCTGTTTGGTGGGAACAGATGAGAGAGACCCGGATGAAAGAAGGAAGGGGTCCTGTTCGAACCTGGAGGCGCATGAAACAATTAATCAGAGGTAGATTTTTACCCCCTGACTATGAACAATATATGTTTGAATCTTATCAGAGATGTGCGCAGGGTTCTCGTAGTGTTAATGAATATACATCTGAATTTTTGAGATTAGCTGAAAGAAATCAATTATCTGAAAGTGATAACCAGCAGGCAGCCCGTTATCTAAGCGGTTTAAGACCGTCCATCAGAGATAAAATTGGTGTACAGATGGTTCTTAGTGTGCAGGAAGCAAGGAACCTAGCCTTGAAAGCAAAATTATTCCAGGACAAGGCACGCAGTGATAATTATCGTCGGTACAGTGGGAGCGACAACAGACCGGCAACTGCCGACAGGAACAAATCAATTCAGGCAGTACAACCTTCTCACCCCGCAAGTACAAGTAACGCCGGTAAGGCTACTACAGGAGGACATACTCGAGGTAATCCTTCCAACCCTCCTAAACCCAGTAACCCTTATGCAAGGCCTGCTCCTGTTAAATGTTTTAAATGTAATGAGGTTGGACATAGATCCAGTGACTGTCCCAGGAGGAAGGCAGTTAATATGGTAGAAAGGGAAGAGGAAGAAGATATTGAGGAAGAAGTATATTGTGGACCTGATGGGGAGGATGAAGAGGGTCCATATGAACATGAGGAGTATACTTGTGTGATAAAAAAATTAATGTTGTCCCAGAAAAATAAGGATACTTCTCAAAGGCACAGATTATTTCGTACCAGATGTACTGTCAAGGGAAAATTATTTAATTTAATTATTGACAGTGGTAGTCAGGAAAATATTATTTGTAGGGATGCCATCCAACAATTACAGCTGATTCCTGAAAAACATCCCAACCCATATACAATTGGGTGGATCAAGGAAGGAGGCGGCATACGGGTGGAAGAACGTTGCAAGGTACCTTTTTCAATTGGTAAGTACCATGATGAAGCATATTGTGATATTGTAGATATGGATGCTTGCCATATTTTGTTAGGGAGGCCTTGGCAATTTGATACAGATGCAAGGCACATGGGTAGGAAGAATACCTACCAACTTGAAAAAGAAGGTACACGTTATACTTTGTTACCCATAGCAGAAAAAAGTATTACAAATACTCCAAAGGCACATGAGAAAAATTTCCTTACCATCATCCATCATCATGCTGAATTTGTTAAAGAATGTAAGGATACTCATGAGATACATTTGTTAGTAGTAAAAGGAGAAGATGTTAATAATGAAAATATAATTCTAGCTGAAATACAGGGACTACTGGATGAATTTAATGATGTAGTTCCAGAGGAGTTACCAAATGAACTCCCTCCCATGAGAGATATACAACACCATATTGATTTTATTCCAGGTGCTAGTCTACCTAACCTCCCACATTACAGGATGAGTCCTAAGGAGAATGAAATTTTACGAGAAAAGGTAGAATAATTATTGAAAAATGGGCACATCCAAATCAGCATGAGTCCTTGTGCAGTACCTGCCTTATTAACACCTAAGAAGGATGGCAGTTGGAGAATGTGTGTCGACAGCAGGGCCATTAACAAGATCACCATTGGGTACAAATTCCCCATTCCTAAGCTGGACGACATGCTGGACCAACTAAGTGGAGCTATAGTTTTCTCAAAAATAGATCTCAGGAGTGGATATCATCAAATCAGGATCCGTCCCGGAGATGAATGGAAGACAGCCTTCAAGACTAGAGATGGCTTGTTCGAGTGGTTGGTCATGCCCTTTGGACTAACCAACGCACCCAGCACTTTCATGAGGCTGATGAACCAGGTATTGCGCCCCTTCATCGGTAAATTTGTGGTAGTCTATTTTGATTATATTTTGATATACAACAAATCTATCACTGAGCATGTGGGACATATTAGGGAGGTCCTGAAAACATTGAGGGAAAATAAATTATATGCTAATTTGAATAAATGCATCTTTATGAATGATAATTTATTATTCCTGGGATTTATTATAAGCAAAGATGGTGTGAAAGTAGATGAGGAAAAGGTGAAAGCCATTAGGGAGTGGCCGACCCCATCCACTGTCACAGATGTCAGGCGATTTCATGGATTGGCAACCTTCTATAGGCGTTTTATTAAGAATTTTAGTAGTATCATGGCTCCCATTACTGAATGCTTGAAGAAGGGGAAATTTCAATGGGGAGAAGAACAAGAGCAAAGTTTTGCTCTCATAAAAGAAAAGTTATGTACTGTTCCTGTTCTTGCCTTACCAGATTTCAATAAATTATTTGAAGTTGAATGTGACGCCAGTGGAGTTGGCATAGGGGTTGTATTGTCCCAAGAGAAAAGACCCATTGCCTTCTTTAGTGAAAAATTATGTGAAGCCAGGAGAAAGTGGTCTACTTATGACAAGGAGTTTTATGCTGTGATAAGAGCCTTGAAAACATGGGAACACTATTTAATTGCAAAAGAATTTGTTCTCTATATTGACCACCAGGCCCTAAAATATCTTAGTGGGCAAAAACAATTAAGAAGTGATTTACATGCCAGATGGTCTGCTTTCCTAGACAAGTTCCCATATAAAATTG
The DNA here is from genome assembly GCF_056320005.1 of Nelumbo lutea. Classification (NCBI taxonomy): domain Eukaryota; kingdom Viridiplantae; phylum Streptophyta; class Magnoliopsida; order Proteales; family Nelumbonaceae; genus Nelumbo; species Nelumbo lutea. The sequence continues at coordinate 44,477,486 of NC_142688.1, forward strand.
TGTATAAGACAGGACAGCAAAATAAAGTGGCTGATGCACTTAGTAGGCGTGTAGCTCTCATCAAGACCCTCAGCGTTGAGATTGTGGGTTTTGAGTGCCTAAAAGACTTATATGCCCAATATGAAGACTTCCAACAGGTATGGGAGAAATGTGTGAATAAGCAGTCAGCAGAAGACTTCTTTATTTATGACAGGTTCCTTATGAAAGGGGAACATCTGTGTATCCCTTGCACCTCCCTCCACGAAAAGATCATCAGGGATTTGCATGGAGGTGGACTAACAGGACATTTGGGAAGGGACAAAACAATAGAAGTTGTTAAGGGGCGATATTACTGGCTGAAATTGAGAAGGGACGTGTCTACCATCGTAAGCAGGTGCTATGTTTGTCAGACAACTAAGGGACAAACCCAGAACACAAGTCTATACATGCCCCTACCCGTTCCTACTGCTATATGGGAAGACTTGTCCATGGATTTTGTGCTAGGCTTGCCAAAGACCCAGAGGAACATGGACTCCATCTTCGTGGTGGTTGATAGGTTCTCAAAAATGGCTCACTTCCTCCCATGCAAGAAAATAGCAGATGCATCTACAACAGCCAAATTATTTTTCAGGGAGATTGTTCGCTTACATGGGGTACCCAAGACCATCACTTCAGATTGTGACACACGGTTCCTCAGTCACTTTTGGATGACCTTGTGGAGGTTGTTTGATTCATCACTTAATTTCAGCAGTACAGTCCATCCGCAGATAGATGGACAAACAGAAATGATAAATCGAACCTTAGGGAATTTAATTCGCAGCATATGCCGGGAACGGCTGAAACAGTGGGACTTCGCCATAGCCCAGGCTGAGTTCGCATATAACAATGCAGTGCATAGTTCTACAGGCATATCCCCATTCTCCATCGTGTACATGAAGGTCCCTAACCATGCGCTGGATCTAGTGAAACTATCCAAGGTACCCAACGCCAGTATCTCAGCAGAGCAGATGGTAGAACAAATCCAATCCGTCCAAAACGCCATGAAGCAGAAGCTAGAGCAATCCAACGCCAAGTACAAGATGGCCGCAGATAAACACCGCCGACCTCAAGTGTTTGATGTAGGTGATGAGATTATGGTCTTCTTAAGGAAGGAAAGAATTCCCATAGGTACCTATAACAAGTTGAAGCCTCGGAAGTACGGTCCATACAAGATCGTGAAGAAGATTAATGATAATGCCTATATAGTGGACCTACCAGATCATATGGGTATATCCAAGACCTTCAGCGTTGCTGACCTTCACCGGTACCTGCCAGAGATAACACTTGCCTATCCTCGTCATGACTCGGGGTCGAGTTCTCTCCAAGTGGGGGAGAATGATGGAGGCCCATCCCAAGGCCCATCTCACCCCTAGGGGCGGTAGCTCCTAGGATAAGGACAAGAGTCCAAGATAAGTCAAGAGATCAAGTCAAGACTCATCAAGAATTCAAGAATTCAAGACTCATCCAGAATTCAAAGAATCCAAGACTCATCAAGAATTCAAAGAATCCAAGACTCATCAAGAATTCAAGAATTCTAGATAATCCAAGATTCATGCATGGATAAGATCAAGGGAGATCGGACGGGGGAGATCAAGTCAAGAAGAGTTCGATCCTATCTACAAGTTTGAGATGTTTTGATCAAATCTAATTCATTTTCCTAGTTCTTTTATAATTTCTCAATGTATTATAAATACTGCTATTCCCCAGAATTATTAATCAATTCATACTTCAGATTTTCAGAATTTCTTCAATTTATCTTCTTCATATTTTCGCCACCTTTTTCTCTCTCCTAGAGAAATTGGTGTTTTTCGCTAGGTGCTAGCGGACGCCCGATGCTTGCATAGCCAGCTCTAGTTCTCATTACTTCCACGCTGCGTCATACTTAGTTGTTATTGGTATCCTATTAATGAAATAATACTTATCCTATATATTGTGTGGTTTATATATCCAAATTCTTTAGTAGAAAAAGTAGAATGTGTCTGTAACCCTTTGTTCTTCTACGGTATTGCTCGATTACTCATCCATCTTCCGACCATCCAATTGGTGGACAAAATCAATGGAGTGATCTCAAAAGAATGTTGACCATTCCATTGGAAATATACAAGATGTTCAATCAACATCCGTTTCGGTGTCGTTCTTTTATGAAAAGGGGATTCAGGCAGAAGAGAAAAGTAACAAGTAGTGCTAGACATGGCCACTTAGAAGGGCTCCACATATGTAGAATAATACTCAGTTGTAAGTTTCATCATATCGGACTACTATTGCTAATGCATTGCCGATAGGCAAAACGTACAGACTAACCTTTAAGTTGACCTTTTTATGACAACAAGGCTAGATTATTCAAGTACTCAACTACGGCAGCTGAAAGGGATCTGTTCATCTTGCACTAAACTTATAGCTGGATAACCCATTGGAACATTGCAAACAGAGTGTCTTGTTGGGGAGTTTTCTTTAAAAAATCGGGCCCTAAACAATACGGCATCCTTTTCAAGGGAAGGACAACTAAAGAGCTCATTCTGGGTGGTGTAAGCCAATCGACAAGGAGCATGAGCATGTTTGGTTCTGTGGGTGTTTGTTGGGAAAATACTGTCACATCGATGCATTTTAATGGTGATATTTATTATGTGTAAAACCACTGTTTTCTTTCAATGTTTATCAAATAAACATTAAAAACAGAAACACTTGGATTTATGAGCATAAGTTGTTGGGGGAAACTTGATTCAACGATTATTGAAATGCAATGCTGACTTGGCACAATGTAAGCTGAGGTGGAAGATAGCTTGATGGGGTGTTATTTGAAATGCCCAACTAAATAACATAAAATAATAAACGTTTAAAGTGATGTTTTTCAATAAAACACTTATCTGAGAAACATCCCACCATAAACACCCATGGAACCAAATGCATATAGGGATGTCAACGGTATTCAAAAATCTGATTTCGAATTTGAGATTTGACATAATCGGATCCAATTCGGATAATTTGAATATCTAATCGGTTGAATAAGGATATCCTATTTATATCGAATAGTTAATCGAATTCGAATTCGGATACGACTTGATTCAATTTGATAAATATCCAAATTCGATCGATTATTTAATTCTTATATATAACATATAAAATATTTAAATGTTTTATATAATTTATATATAAAATAATTAAATTATATAAATAATTTACATATTTTATATAAATAAAATATTTATTTTATATATTTATTAATTACCTAAAATAATTAGTTGGTCCCATTCGAATCAAATCGAATATTCAAATATTTAATCAGACTTGAATTCAAATATTAATTTTCAATATCCATCAGTTATCAAATCGAATTCGAATATTGGATTTTATAATCGGATTTGATTTTGGACATTGCCTGATTCAATTCGAATTTGATCCATTTACACCCCTAAATACATAGAAGGTGATTCCGGTCAAACTAATAGTTGAGAGAGAGAGAGAGAGAGAGAGAGAGAGAGAGAGGTTTGAACTCCCTATTTGGGGACATTCCTTATTTTAAGGACTTATCTCCTTTTTGCAGTTAAAATGTGGTAATACAGTCTAAGAACACTGAATTTTTAACAGTAAACATGAGATAAATCCTTAAAATAAGGAATGCCAAATGCAGCCTAACACCTCCCCTATTAAAGTTAAAATTATTTCTAACGAAGTCATCAAAAAGGACACCTTACCATTGCTAATTTTTCAAATTTTCAAAACAGTGTAATAATTTCTTTGTCCATTCTGTTATCTTTGGTGTTGACCTATGCTTCGTCAAGTTTTCATGTATATGTAATGCTATCAAGGAAAAGAAGTTTGCTGCATCTAATAATTTTTTTTTTCAATTTTTCATAGCACCAGATGCAGAAACGTTACTAAAAAATGTGTGGAGAGGAGTTTTAGACTGACAAATTAAATTGAATTCAGTTTAGATATGATAGACCTGCTTCTCTACTTACGGTATTGGATGCAATACAAAGCTAAAATGACATTTAAATGGGTCCCCCTTCTGCCAAAACAAGAAAAAAAAAAAGGAAAAAGATTATAAAGAAACAAATGAAAAGAAAATTTAAATGCATCTCACTACAGACTAATTAAAGAGAATAAATTCTTATTTACAAGAATCTAAATTAGGATTAATTGGGCTAACTAGCAGAACAGTTATGATGGGTCACTATATCGCATGTCAGCAAATGGTTTAGTGGTTTCTCTAAGGCTATGTTTGGTTTGAAGGAAAAAATAGGCCAAAGAAAGAAAATGCAGAAAAATTTATACAAGATTTGTAAAGATTTTCCTTACTTTCTCTACTTTTTCTTTCAAACGAAACTGAGCCTAAGTGATAAGGCCAGTTTTTCGTTCATCGATCTCTTTCAGCTGCAGGAAGTATTTGGACAGGGTTGATCAAATAATAGTTCAATACCTCATAAATCAGTCAAATATGTCCCAAGTATACCCAAACCTTAAAAGGGGCAAAATTGAATTTTTAACTATAAAGTTCATCCACATTTGATGTTATATGCAAACGGATGTTTCACTCATTGCTAACCGAGGGGAGGCCTTTGTCCAATAACATTACTTGACAGGAGAGGAGGTCTTAATAAGTGAAGGGAGGTTTTAGTATTTAGTTGAAACATAGAGGGAGGTTTAAGTCTTTTACCCTAAGGCTCAGTTATCATTTTCGATAAATGCATTTATTGGTTTAAGTCTTTTATCCTAATCCCATTGAGTAACTTTCCTTTCTGTTTGGTCAACCTACATCTTTGGAATGGAACTGGCCATTAATCTGGACTCCACTAGACGAGAAAACATGAACTGGTCTTAGTCTCAGAACTATAGGCACAAAATAATTAGCCTTGAAGTTTGAACAGAAGTAATTGGATCAAACCACAATATATATCACTCTTTACTGCAAATACTAATCTCTGTAACAGCTAGATAGACTTGATTGCTTATTCACTGCTACTCCTAAGTCCTAAACTAACACAAAGCCTAATAAACTATACGGAAATAATCCATACAAAACTACCCATCACCACATCCACCGGAGGAGGAGACGATCAACATCTCCTTCTCAAGATCATAAACGACGTACATGTTATACAATTGAATGTTCCCCAAGACTGAAGTGGAATATCAACATCTCTGGATCCAATTCCAAGTCAGCACCACCTTTGAAGTGGAATATCAATCTGGGCACCTCTATCTCTATATTACTGAAGGGAGCCACGGCAAAGCACAGTTCAAATCCGTTGTGGAATTCACCCACCGGAAGATTAATCTTCTGGATGAAGGCTTGCTTCACCAGTTCAAAAACTTCCTTCTCCAGGAACGTGATGGTGGTACCCGAGTCGACGAACATCCCACAAGTCCCATCTTTTCTGATTTCGAACGTGGAGTTTGGGAATGGGATGAGAGTGTCTCCGACTGTGATCCCTTCAATGGAGACGTAGTAATATGGCACATCCTCTACGTAAGGGTTTCGCGTCATAGGGATAGAGATGGTTGGTCTGCTTATGTTGGGAAGAGACCCAACCATAAAGAAGCTACTGAAAGATGTATAACCGTCAGCCATGCAATAGGAGAATGTCTTCGCGCCGAGCTGAGAAATGAGCGACAGAGGCCCGCGTCCAAGCCCGAGAATTCCATCAGCTTCTTCCAAGAAGAGTGCTTGGTTGTCCAACCCACAGCCGAACCCAATGTGAGGAATGGGGACTAAGTGGCCATCGTCCCCAAACTGGAATGTATCGGTTCCCATGTAGCCTCGCGTCGTTGAATTGTCTCCATAGTCATATTGATACTCACACCCCTTGGTGCACTTGGAGTAGGGCAGTGATTTGCACAGTTCGCTGGAGCAAGAGACATTTGAGAAGGTTGAAGAGTTACTCGGATCAAAGAAGAGTGGATCATCATACGCGAGATCACAGTGCTTGCAAGGTAGGGATTGTGCCCATATCAAATCGCTTCCGGTGTCGAGTATCAGCTGCATCCATACAGGTGGATTGCCTATATATACTGGCAGAACAAGCTCATTGCCACCTGGTTCGAGGTGCCCCATGAATTTGTAGTCGGCTGATGGGTCAGCCATTAGTGGTGCACTCAGCCTCTTCCTCCTGTTCTTTCCACTCTCTATTGCACGTTGGGTGCGCTCGAACTTGGTTAGACTGACGCCTGAATCGACATGTCTTAGTTTGACGCGAAACCCATTTTGCACCGGCCGGTGATAATTATCAAAAGCGTGCCTCGACGTGGAAGTCGCCGGGGACCCATAGAAAGCCAACAGAGCTAGTAAGACGAGGAGAGCTAGAGAAAATGGGTTCATAGTTGGGTTGAATGTAGATTTGTTGATTGAGAGAAAAGCTCAAAGACGAGCCGTTTACATAAGAAGGAACAATGGCGATTAGAAGGCGTCGGAGCTTATCACTTATCAGGTGGTTAGCCAAATCTTAGGTTGGTGGTTAGAATCAAGATAGACCAAGTGGTGGTGGATTCCTCAGTCCTCTGAGTCCGGGTGTGTTACACATTTTTTTGCTAAATTTGTGGCACTAAGCAATCGGCTTATCCAGGTTTTCCATGCCATTAAACAAACTCCATTAGTCTTGCAACTAGATGCAAGGAGAAATTAACATAACAAATTCATTTGAACAAGATTTTTCAACCATTGATCTGCTTGTTACTGGAGCTTTGTTGAGATGAGCTCCATTGACCATTAGCAATATGCATGTGCAGGGGCCATCATTGGCACATTATATCAATGTTGAAAGACTCGCACTGGACTGGAGCATATGGTTGAACCGATGATCTGGTGATCCAGTCCGGTCTTACAAACTATCCTCTATTAGCTGACCAGATGGTTGAACAGATGATCCGGTTGACCCAAATGGGCTAGTAGAACTAGGGTGAAAGGGATGCACGTCGGACCCATTGGCTTATACAATGCAAGTACATAGCTGCAACTCAAGGGAATGGAAGCCACAATTGACTACCTAAACTATAGAAACCAAGGTTTTCAAACCTTCGTTGACCCGGACAGTCGAACCGTTTGGACTGGGAACCGTCCAGGAAACCGGTTCCGTTTTATCCCAAACCTGCTTTTTGGTAAAAAAACATTGAAAAAGTCAACAATTCATTGACCCGGGTGGTCGAACCGTCGACCTATTCAACAGTTTTGATCTTTTTTATTTTTTAATTTTTTTTAATTTGTTTGTCAGAACGTCCGTTTGAACTGGATGGTCGAACCATCGACTCAAAAACCAGTGACCAGAACGGGCTCCATTTCTAGGTGGCTTTTTAAAACGTTGACAGAAATAGTATGTTTAGCCAAGAACAAGACTAATGGTATTAAATGTTTTTAGTGAATCTGACCTTAAGGTTTTGGGTTAGCCTAACCTAGATGAGTTCGGATTTGCTCATCACAAAGCATATGTTACACCAATCTAACAGTGCATTGCAGCTGTGTATCAGGAACATCTCCCATGAATGATTATAACATTAAGCAGGGGAGATGTTGTAAAGGCACGGCTCTAATAACTTTTACTTTTATCAGAAACCGACAAAATTTTGCTAAAATGGGTGTTAATAAAAGTTAACCGACTACTGCTATGGATTTATAGCGGCAACCCATGAATTTCTTTTCTAGTGGGAGCCCCACTTGCCACTAAAACTCTTATTACAAATAACCTATAATTTAATTGTAATTGGTTACAAAATTCAATTATTAAAAACATTTATAATTTTATTCATCCAAATTAAAATTAAATACATAATAACTTGTTTCTTTTCACGATAGCCTTTGGAACTTTAATCTTACAAGGAAAAGAAGAAAATTTATTCTGATTAGTCGACATGCATAATACACTACTGTCCTCAACCTCTCTTCCTTTTCTCATCTTGTGCCTTAATAATATTAACACTTGCATACCATAAAAGCGGATGTGTGTGGAGGCAGCTGCAGGGCAATTGGCGGGGGTCACTGCATTAAAATGCCATGCATCACGGAATGCTTCATTTGTCTTCTCCCTTTATTGAGGTCAAACCTAACAATGCCAAAAAAATCATTTTTAACAAGATCCTTGTCCTTGACCACAACTTCCAATTCAGATGATTTCCATAATTTTGGAAGTTGATGCATTGGAGTTTAATGGAAAGTTGGAAACCTGAATTCTTTTTATACCTATTAGAGGGTGTTCTTTTTTTGGATTTGGAGAGGGGGGAAAGTTGGTGAATGAGATTTTGATTTTTATTGACCAAGAATCCTATGTTCTTTTTTCAGCTTTATATGGGGACTAGATAAAGTTTATTTTCCTGTGTATCACTTACCCAAAAAGGTGACACCCATTTCCTATATGGATAAATAACTTTCCTACAAAGAGGGAAAGTAGCCAACACTTGAATGGAACAAAAATGTCCATTTTAATAATGAATTTCTATTACTAAAATGGCCATTTCCTTACTTACCTGAGAAATAAAAGAACATGGGTAAATGCAATTAACTGGGTAAGTTTTTCTTAGGAAACACTTATCCAGGTAAGTACATTTACCCAAATAAATAACTTACCGAAAAACTAACGGCCTTAATGTCTTTATCGTTGTTGGAATTAAATTCTCCTCCTCATGTTGTCAATAAACTTGGAATAAAATTCAGAATAATCAGTAGTGTTGGAGAGTTTGGTGTACTTTGCGCATGATAGGGAATGGAGCAATCTGGCTACATCATCATCAGTCTATTAACTGTGTCATGTTTTCTAAATGACTCAATCCATCCGAAGATTTGAATAGCAGCAGGGCAGAGCCTGTAAACAAGGTAGTTCTGTCTTAACAGGTCCGGTACTTGATATCGCCATCAGCAGCAACTACTAGGTCTGCAGATCTAACAACCACTGAACAGATTCCTGCACAGCCAGAACCCAACTCGAGCACTGTTTTCCCTGTGACAATAAAAGGATTTTCCACCAGCATAAAAGACATCAGATGAGCTGACTCCCACACCATCAAGCTTGTGGGCTGTGGCTGTGGAGTTGCAGGTGTGTTGGTATTCCTTGGGCAGTCTTTTGAAGCTGAATCCTCTCAGATCTACCTCAACAATCTAGTATATGCAAATGTGCAATGTATTATCTCAGAAAAAATGCAAACCAAATGCAGGGCGCACTAACATTTACCTAAGATGTGAAGCTGGAGAATATTGATTACTTTCAGAATTTATAACTAAAAAAAATGTGATTATGAGTAATAGCACAGCATAATTTAAGGGCCAACAATTTAATAATGCAGAATAATATGGTACTGAACAGAGTGGAATATTAGTTGGGACAAAGCTTTTAGTTGAGTTGAGCTAAGTTAGTTCAGCTGCTTTGAGGTGCTTCAAATAAGGTATCCAAAGTGGCTGAAGCAGACAGTCCAAAATATAACCAACTGACAGCTTATTTGGGCTCTCCCGGTTTTTTACCAAACATAACTTAGAAGCCACTGTGCTTCAAAGAGGTTGAAGTGAACAGTCCTTGAAATAACTGACAGACAAACAATTTGCGCTCTCCAAAATTTATACCAACATAGTTTATAGGCTGTCCATGTAGAGCCTACTTTGGAAAGCCGGAAGATCCTGAGCTTCAGCCCTCTCACATTAACACAGTTAGAAAAAGGATGTCTAGGAATTTGTAGAAAGTACAAAAGAGAGGGAAGGTACATAATGCCTTACCTCATCAATGGATGGAGAAATACCGAACTTTTCAACAGCAATGCCGTAGTGGCAGTCAGTTTCTAAGGCCATGTTTCATTCAATATCAAATTCTAAGATGAAAAAAAAATGAGTAAAATTGGGAAGAATGAAAAAATATTGATACGAATTAAACGCTTTTTTTTTTCAAAAAATGATTTTTTATGGCAAGAATGAGAGTAAAATTTTAACCTGTTTGATTACAAATTTCATTCTCATTCATTTTTTTATTAAGCAAAATAATAATATAAGGGTTAGAGGTGTAAAATGTCGTGTCGGGTCCATGTAAAGTGCAGGTTGTGTCGTGCCGCCCTCCCCTGGGATAACTTCGGGGTCGGCCCGGCACGTCCCACGGCCCAAGCTCGTGCAGGCCCGTGCCATGTTGCAGGCTGGACCATGGACCGGGCCAAAGCTATTTATTTAAAAAAAATGAAAAAAACTTAACATTTCAATATTTGGACCTGAGAGGGACCTGAGAGAGAGAGAGAGAGGGGGGGGGGAGGGGAATGCACTACCCTCTTATTGAGAAGCAAATCCTAATTTGTTTTCTTAGAGGTTACATATTATAGGTTCTTTGTTTGTTTTAGCAATGTTTTCTTTTGGTCTAATTTGCCTGTAGTGCAATTTTATTTGCATTAGAGCAAAAGAAAGGGAGTGCAAATTCGGATTTATTATTCTTTTAACTTTCATCTTATCTTGTTCACTTGCAGCACAAATGAAGTAAAATAAAACGTAAAACAAAACAAAGTGAAAATTGAAGCAAAAATGGATCAGAATTTGTGTTTTTCTTATTTGCACTCTCATGCATTTGTATTGGTGCAGATTAAATTGCACTATAAACAACTAAAGCCTTCTGTATTTAGAAAACAAATTAGCAGATAGGTCATGCTGCCATGGTGGATTATGTTAAATTTCAAAAGCAGATAAAAAACAAAGATAGCTGGAAATATATAAGTGAAAACTACTTGAGAAAATAACACAAAAAAACATTTATTTCTGTGATAATTTTACATAACATTACAGTTCTTATTCTGCTAAACTAGAATAATAAAGTTTCTTTCCATGTAAGTTGGTATGCAAAATTTTTTTTTAAAAAAAAAAAAAAAAGGAAAAGCCATTTCATATTATAGTTATTGATTAATTCGAGATGCAAAAACTTAGGTTTTATGGGCTAATACGGATTCAATCACCATGAGAAGCTCTCCTTTGAGAGTGCATCACACAACATTTCAGTAGAGGAAGCAGACCTATCTATTCAATATTTATTAACAGAAATACAGCTTTTGATAACAATATGGATTCAATCAGTAGAGGAAACATATTCAATATATATTAACAGAAATTTGCTGTTCATAGGAAGTAGACCTGTGATGTTGGTGTGAGGTGCGCTCTCTATGAAGAGCAAATTCTATCTCAACCTGGACCTGACCTGGTCTCAAGCAGCTTCAGTTCAGGTTGGGATGTGTAAAAAAGTTCTTATGTCTAGTCTAGACTTAATTTCTTTCAAGCGGAGCCTTAGAAGCAGCAAGCCATACCACTCATTACCAACCTTGGTTTAAATTTCAGAAATTCAATTTATCTAACCTTGCAATATTAACTAAATTAATATTCATTATAAGATTTTACTGTTCTGTAAAATATTTTTTAGTGTAGAACTGTGTTCAATTATTAATTCCATTTGGCACCATCACCAAACAGGAATAGAAGAGCACTAGGAAGGTGAAGGTGATGTGCATATTTTCAGCATTATAGAAGAGTTGCATCTTCTGGTGGAAGTTGTTCCCTAACATGTATAACTATTTTGGTTTTTTTAGGAGATGGAGTGAGTGCTAGACACAGTTCGTGATTTTGTACCACCTTCGACCACGGTACCATCCACCATTCCACAGTGATGTAGTTGGGGCCAAGCACTACTAAGTCCACTCCTCTAGTGTGAAGTGAGCAATAATCAGCATAGGCGATCAGCTATGAGTCAACCGGTGCCGGCCGGAGTAGTCCATCGGCACAGAATCCTTTAAATGCCAACAACTCCTTTTGGTTCGGTCCCTTGGGAAGGAATCGAGGGAATTGGATAGGAGGATCATAGACATCATCAGTTTCAGTTTCGAAAATAGGAATTCTGTGTAAAGGAGAGCAGATTTGGTTACAAAAACTACAGCCAATCCTGTTTTGGATGCATTAATTAACTAGAGACGGGTTTGATAATAGCTGAAGTGGCTCAATTGAATGTCTTATTGCAATAACTAAAAAGACAAAGGAATCAGTAATTCAATTAATACGCTTCAGCAATCAGCAATTATCAACCAGTCCTGGATCTATCTCAATCTATGTGATGGATAGATCATGGATGAAGACAATAACCTAATTTTTTATTGGAAAAGTACAAACAGACCCAATACAGATTTCTGATTTTACTGCAGAGCTATAAACCATAATGGGCCCATGTCCAATAACATAGAACGAATTTCCCATGAAGTAAATATCAAATATTATAGCATTATTTCTTCGGTTCTGCCCATTATAGGAGAAACCAACTTTTCCATCCATTTTACATGGAAAAAGAAAATGCAACATAAGGAAATTTCTTTCCACCATCCAAATCAAAGCCATTACATTTGAATAATGGCTCCCTCATGGTTATAATCTTCTGCACGAGCTATTGATTGGTCTACCAGTTGCAACCCATCAAATAATGTCTCATCGTCTCTAAGAATGATTGCTTTTGTTGAAACTTTGGAGGTGCACTGAATTGATAAACTGAATATTTCGCCCAGTTTTATTTTAGATTATTCTGACATGACCAAATTTTCATTTGAGAATTCTTCTTACAATAAGGGGTTTTAAAAGCAAATATTTCAGAATTTTAAATATTGAAAGATATATTATTGCATTTCTTGATAGTCAAAATAATGAAATTTCGTATTTTTCCACTAGGAATTTCACAAAATTCAAATGAGCACAACCTGCATTTTAGTGGAATGACCTCATTCTGGTGTTGTCCCACCTTGTAACTCACATCACATAATTGTGTCTATGTTTATATTACTTTACTTATGGTCATTTGAGACTTAGATTTAGTATTATTGATGTATTCCAGTATTCATTTGAATTTCTCTCACATTTACATTCAAATTTCTCTCCTTTTTTGGGGAGAAGATATTTTAGGATCATGGATGGCTAAATATTAGGCAAAATTTATGTGCATTAACCGCACGATTAGCAAAGATTGCGAACCAGTGATAAAACAACACATCACAACTTTTGAAATGTAAACTAATGAAAAGTAAGAAGACTATGTGACATTTTTAATGTAATTGGTTGAAATTTCGATTTAACATGCAGAAACAAAATCTTATGTGACATTATTCTATTTCAAAGTTTTAAAAATTTGGATATCTCAAAAAAGTTTAAAATACAAAACGAGATATGTTGAGGTCTTAAAATTCTATGTAAACATCTAAGATTTTAAACTACTCCATATTGTTTTTAGTGGTAAACTACCCTCAAAATACTTCTAATAAATTATCACATAACTAATACACCTCTTAAATCCACCTTTCAGGTGCAATATGTCACAAGGATATAGACGAGCTAAGGGTAAGCCAAATAGAATTTGGAGGCAAGGACTAAAGTATCTAAAATGCAAAGAAGGCAATTTTAAGAAATGCATTAAAATACACATTGGATGAGCAAACATATGGTGGAAAATTACTATATTTTAGGAAAACTTGAGAAAATTCCAACCGATATACTAATAAAACTAAATCCAAATCTCCAATGGCCATAAACAAGGCATATACACATAGAAATCTATATCTTAATAATAGTCTATATCTTTTGTTAACATAATATTAATACAGAAAGTTTATTAAATGGCTTAGAGAGTTGAAACTCAAAAGTATATGCCATTCTAATTAGGGGTGTAAATGGATCAAATTCAAATCCGATTAGAAAATCTGATATCCGAATTCGATTCGATATCCAACGGATATTGAAAATTAATATCCGAATTAGAATTCGATTAAATATTCGAATATTCAATTCGATTCGAATTTGATTAATTATTTATTTTAGATAATTAATAAATATATAAAATAAATATTTTATTAATATGAAGTATATAAATATATAAATTATTTATATATTTTAATTATTGTATATAAATTATATAAAATATTTTATATATTATATATAAGAATTAAATAATTGGTCAAATTCGGATATTTTTCAAATTGAATCAGGTCATATCCAAATTTGAATCCGATTAACTATTTGGTAAGAAAAGAATTTTCGAATTCGACCGATTAAATATTCGAATTATCCGAATTTGATTTAATTATATCGAATATCAAATTCAAATTCAGATTTTTGAATACTGTTGATGCCTCTAATTCTAACAAATTATGAATCTTTGTAGAAGAATTTTATCTCTAATTTCTATTCTTTGTATTTGTGTCTAGAAAACTACATACGATTCACACTTGAGTAGTGGTTTCAGAATGGAATTGCGAAGCAGGATAAATGGATAATTCAGCTAAAGTAGGTTATATCTTAAAAGAAAACCTGTATTCAATCATTAAATTGATAACACTCAATTGGGTAATTTTTCCTTTCCTTTTAGAATGGAATTGTGAAACAGGATAAATGGAACTGACTTCAAGTGATAAACAAAACATGAAAGCCACTTCTCATACCAATGGAGCAGGATGGTACAGAAGCACCAAACATGCAATATAATTAAGTAATCAATAACGCCATGGGAAATTTTCTGCAAAATAGTTTACTATAAAGGCAATAGTGGGAGCTCACTCACAAGTCTATTTCTCTTGCAACTTACACGCTGGCTCTAAGAAAGGCTCTGTGTGTTTGATCGAGTGAAAATATGGTGAAGTTTCAGAGTCAGTTTGGATGGAGTACAAATACAAATAAGTAGAGTGTAAAATCTTGTATTTTGTATTATTTTGCATGTATCTGTATTGTAAATATTTGTATTTATACTATTTTCAAATTGAACTTTAGGCTCCATTTGAAAAAATACAAATACAAATATGTAGAGAACAAAACCCCTTATTTTATATTATTTTATATATATTTGTAAAGTACATATTTGTATTTGTACTCTTTCCGAACTGAACCTTAGTAAAAATGACTCCTAGGTGGACTGTTCATGGGCCAAGTAAAAAGCTCAGCCATAAACATTTTATACTGCTTTGGGTTAGGGCTTTGGGTTGGGCCATTCAAATTTTGGTAAAAGCAGAGCACGGGCCTGACCCATGAACAGGTATTACTCCCATGTGCATCATAGCATATGTCATTCTACATGTTTTATGGAAGGAGAAATGTAGATATGTTTTGAAAGTTCAAACTCTCCCTCTCAGGTTTTGATAACTAAGGTTGTGTTTGATACCATTGTCACTTCCACTTGTAACATTTTAAGTTGGTCAATACAAATTTTATGAGAATATTTTTTTCTATCACAAATGTTTTGAATTCTCAATACTACATTGGATACCATTGATGCTTCTTTAGAAATGCCAAATTTGGTGTTTCTGCTATAAATGCCTATATGATTTTAGTAGAAATGGTTATCTGAACTGATGTGACAAGACAAATTCTCAAAAATTTCTATTAAACAGCACAAAACATTACAAGTAAAAGTGGCAATGATACCAAACGCAACCCTAAGTTCTAAGGTTGGCTGTGGAAATTAGCTACACTATTGAAGACCTTAAGACCATTGATCCAAATTATTATGGTGTTGGTGACGAATTCCTTCCGAACTTCCATTTTGGACAAAAAATTTTCTGAATTTCATTCAACTGTTTATCTTTTTTAATTTCTAAACTACCATTTTCTTATATATTTGAATGACTTATGATTCTATTAATTTTCTAAATATAATATTGAGATCCTCTCTGTTGCTCCAATAAATCGTTGTAAATTTCTGACTAAATTCAATATTCAAATGAAATGGTAGAAGTTTCTTTCTGATAAATATAAATTTATAGTTTTATTTGTTTTAACTGGTTTTATTTGGAGAAACTGAACCAAGTGTATGCCGACATTTTGATAACTAATGCATTCCATCATCTAACTTTACGGCAGGGAGTATTTATCGCAGGATGTCTTTGTCATAAATGAAAATTCAAGAGTATTTGTTGCTGACCCCCATAGCATAAAGGAGTCGTTGTAAATTACCTAAATAAAATTCTAAGTAATCACCCCTTCAACTGTTTATAAACTCAACCCAAATACATATATATTCAATTCACAGGGGCTATTTGATTGGTCAGTACCATATCTTTCTAGTATCAAAAAATTTCCTATTTTATATTATATTATAAAAAAGTTCGACTATAATATCAGAAAAATATTTTATCAGTTAAGTGATAACATAAACGTGAGCCAATCAGATGTTATTTATCAAAATTAATGAATGGGTTTTGATTGATCAAAACTCTTTGGATATCTCGTCTTTCCCACATATAAAAACTGAGTTCCCAAACGGACGTTTCTACTTCCTCAAAGCCATAAAATCAGTGATCAAGTTTGTGTTGAAACAAATACTTGGGGGCTGTTTGGAACCGACCCAAAACAATTCTTCATGTTTGCATCAGTTTTCACTAATGATGGGTTGGTTTGGTTTGCGAAACAAATTGCAACCAAACCAACCCCCCCCGTGTATAAAGTTGGGTTAAGAAAACTGGCTCTAAGAAAGGTGAGAAATTATAACCAAGCAGAAGAATAAAAAATGTTTAGGCTCAAAAACGAGAATATATGAATCATAAACAATTAAAAGCCAACCAGCCAGTAGCCAGCAGCCAGCAGATAATTGAGCCATGCGGAAGAAAGAAAAAACTACATAAAATTAACAACGAACAGAAATGTCTGTCATGATTTGTGTTCAATTACAATGCTGCCCCAAGTGGCGGAGGAAAAGCCTTCAAACTATGCAAATAATCACTTCAAGCCAATTGGAATGACAGCTTTGGCCGAGATTTGTTCTTACCCAACTTCATCTGATTTGCCCGCTGCTCCTCCTCTTCCATTTTCTTCCTTCGCATAGCCTCTTCTTTTTGCCTTTGGAGCTGTTCCAGCTCTCTGTACCGTTCCTCCTCTTTCCGCTGCTGCTCTAAAGCTTCTCTTCTCTGAGACTCTTCCACCCTTCTTCGGTTCTCTTCAAGCATCCTATCCAGCTCTTCTCTCTCTTTTCGAGCTTGTTCCTATGAGATATCATAGCCCGAAATAAAACATTTGGACCATGTACCAAGGTTAGGTAGAGATTTTCAAGGAAGCAAATTAAGACGTTATAAAATTCTCAAGATAATTATTATTTTCTTTTAACTAGTTATTTTTTATTTTATTGCAAGAATCAAATGGCCATTGCCTAGTTTAGTGGTACAATCTTGAGCCGACAAGATTGCAGGTTTCAGTCTGAGGACAGCCACTTTGTGGGGGGGAATAAAAAGAAATGAAGGTATGTTTCCAGTCCAGTCCACTCCTCCCATTACCCCACATAGCTGGGACCAACAATGCCCCCCCCCCAACCTTTTTTTTGCAAGATATGGAAGATCATTTGACTGAATCTGACTAAAATGCAACCAACACCTTAAACAAAACTGAAGCGTTTTGTATGAAATATAAAGAATTTATCAACGTTTGAGTAAAAATTGAAACTACAAATTGTATTTTTTTAAGACTTAACCCCACCCCCCACCCCCAAAAAAACAGAAAAAAACAAAAGGAAAAATAAATTGTCCTCGATCAAAGATAATTACCGCTTTCTGTCTAGCTTCAATAAGAGCGGCTTCCTTTTCCTTCTCAAGTTGAGCAGCGACCACATCAAGAAGTTTTTTCTGACCTTCCTCTATTCGCTTCTGTATTTCCAGTTTGACCTCCTCAGAGTTCAATCTCTCTTCAACCTTTTTCCGAATTGCATCTTCAACTCTCCTTGCTGTTTCTTCTTCTAACAGTTTCAACTCTGCCTCACGTTGACGCCTGATAGAACAAGGGAAATATTAAAGAAGAATAATAACCCCCAATGCAGAAAAAGCTCACACTTTTTATTCCAAAGTACATTTTTTATACAAAAAATAACAGAATTGAATTAGCAAGTGGCATGGCAATTTTCATGTTTTTTTCCTCAGTATAATGAATGACCAACTAACCTCCACATCCACCGTGACACTACATACAGGCTTATGCTTTTAAGGCATACCTCTCTAACAGATTCCTGATCCATATATATGAGTTTTCAAACTGGTGAACAGTAGATAAACGAGGCAGCAATTGGATCATCAAATACAACAAGTTGAACTATAGCAGTAGCTTCCTTCAGAAAAGCCTGTGGAGAAGAATGTCAAGTAACCTGTTGAAGGTTTGAAACTAATCACGAAAAAATTTTTCAAACCTCTCATGTAAGTATAGTTTTGACACAAGCAAATTTTTATACATTCAAATATTCTCTATGTACTGATTATTGGTGACACAAGCACACAATGACAAAAGCCAACGGTTACCAAACAACGGACAAGAAACATAAATTACCACTCAAAAAAGAGTGCTTAAATGCATCTTGCCATCAAAGAAACTTAAAAGCATCAGTCTCAAGGTAAAACAATCCCAATACAGCACCAGAAATGCAAGGGAGCCAGATTTATTTGCATCATTACTGATTCCATAAGAATCTTTCAAGTGTGTCAAACACAAGTTGTGGCCCCTATAAATGGGATGACAATGTTTACTGAATTTTCTCTGGCAACAAAGGAGCCCAGCCACTAAGCGGGTTTCTACTAAAAACCACCCAAGATTCATTTCATCATCATGAAAATGTTTCAAAGAAAAAAAAAATCTTCACATCTCCCCTCCAGGCCGCACAAAAAAAAAGTAAAATAAATAAATAAAGCAAAGAACAAAAGAAAAGGAAGAGATAAAAAAAGGAAGGAAGGGGGTTGAGACTTTTGTACCAACCCAAGCCCAATATATTTACATTTGTAACTGAGATATTCACGTGTATTATGTATGGTATATGAATATGAATATGTTTTAGTCAAAGAAGAGGAGAGGATAAAGGGTGATGATGATTGATGATGAATGTTGTTTATTTTGTAAAAGTGCAACACTATGATATCTATGTTTCATTTAAACATAACTGTGTGCTTGAATGAGTACAGTAGCATGTATCTATGCATATCTGTATATTTGATAGGTAAGGATCTAATCCTAACCCAACCAAACCAAGCCAAACCAGCCTGAGTTGCACCCTATTACTAGGTCATGCATAAACCATGTAAAAGAAGAGCATGCATCACAAGGAATACTAGATGTTCCTGATATGGCAAACATAGGGACAGGGTAAGGTTATCCAAACACAAGTTGAAAGCTGGTTTAGGCAAAGGCAATCATATAAGACACAAAAAGTATATATCTATCATAAGCTGTACTGTTACTGAAGGTAAAACCTGTCAAAATTCAACTTCTAAAACCAAAATAGACATAGTAAGGAATTTTTTCTTATAAATCAGCCTAAGATGAACAAGGGCCTAAGAGAAGTGTGATAACGTCACACATAACACAAGCAAAAGGAGTTCCCAATTAGTAAAAATCCTAAAACAATAACATCAACAAGTTATATCACCAAAGTTTCCACATTGCACCATTGAATTTCAGGAACAATCCAAGAACACTTAACAAGCACCCTCACCTACAGAAAACTCCAGAGAATAGTATCATCTCATGTTTAATCCTTAATAATTTTATAAGGTATCTCATTATAATGTACAGATCTATCTGCATTCCTGGTTTTACAATCTAATGCTTCATAATATCACTGTTCTTGTGACAGGCCAAATTCAATTACAGTTCACTCTCCCAACAGACATGTACATTGCCACTTTTCAGGTCAACACCCAACTCTTTAGTACAAAAACCCTGAAATAGGTAACCAGTTCAACAGCAATCTAACAGCCACTACCAGTTCAAATCTCTTCAACTTCAAAGAAGGTTAAGATAAACCAATTCGGACAAAAAAATCCTGTCCATGATCCCAAGCAAAGCCAAGTTTCAAAGATATCCAGAAAGTGAGAACACAAAGGTGAGTCATTCACCTTGGAGTAATGATTAAGCCACATAACATGCATTGCTGATCAATGGCTACATTTTTTTATCAATAACTGCATTGCTTCATGTAAACTTTAATAGGCAGTTTCACATTCTATTTGGTGAACTAGAGCTAATCTGTACTAATCTCAATTGGACATGACATTTAGCCATAAAGAAAGTTCTTTATTTTCCTGTTTCTCTTAGAGCCAAGATATTTTTTCTTTTCAAATTTTCATATTCCATAAGGTGTGTGCTTTCAATTGATGCATGAAGATGACAAGTACCAAATTTAAACATTCATATTTGTCCCTTGGTGCACTATCTATGCTCAACCCAAAGACAAACCTCAAGGCTTACACCTCCAAACAGCTCTGAGAACATTGATCCAAATTAAGTCATTGACAATAAAAATTTTCCAAAATACACCACTTTTCGTTCATTTACTCAGGATCCAGGAGAGAAAATGCTCAAAGATAAAAAACCTCCTTACTTGTTACTCAACCTCAAACTATCTAAATAATCACCATTTTCCATATCTCCATCTGTTAACAAGATGTCAAAGTTTTAAGACTTCGAATTGGTGTAGATGAAGAAAGCAAATTGATATAAAATAGATAACAATTGTTACTACTAAAAAATTATGACATGATTTCCCAAAAGAGGCTCCCTGGTCCCTAGTTCTGAAGATATTTCTTATCATTATGAACAACTCATGATATATATAATTCATATTTTTTGGATAAATAACTGAAGATGATATGCATATGAACAGTATGTAATATATTTATATGCCTCTGAAAAATGCATTATTTCCAAAACAGAACAGAAGTGCTCTCTAGGGGATTTACATTTGAAATCCATAAAGACTGCACTTCTCTTCTAATGGGTAGGAAATAAAGTCAGACTCTTATAAAAGACTGGTCATTTCCTAATAGCCTCCAAAGACCAAAACTTAGGGTCCATTTGGTTTGCAGTTATAAATGGAATCACAATCAAAATCCCTTGGAATCAAAATCAAAATGGTCAATTCCCATAGTCTGTTTGGTTCAGACAGGAATCAAAATCAGAATTGGAATAAGCTGGAATGAGATTTCATTCCCAAGTAGGGGTGCTCACGGTTCGGTTAACCAAACCGTGGGGCTCATTTTGTAACCGAACCGGTAGTACCGATTTTTGGAAAACCGGTAACCGGAACCTATCGGTTAACTGGTTGACTGGTTCGGTTAACCATCGGTTCGGTTCATCAGTTTTTCGGTTTTTTAATTTGTACAATATTTATTATAAAAATATATATAAATATATATAAAATATTATATTTTAAATAATAAATAATATATCATATATCTATACTACTTTAAAAAGTACAAATAGCCTCAATAATATTTCTGGAATTTTGTAATGACAAAACTTACCCCTTTATATTTAAATTTATTGACAAAAAATGAGGGCAAATAAGGTAATTAGTTATTGATATTAAATGAGTTGAAAAGAGTTAATTTTAAGATATTCAATGCATTCAATTATTTCATTAAATTCAACATTTAAGGAATTAATTTGCATTCACCTTCATTGAATCATATAATTAAGGCTTCTTTGTTTCTTCTCATCATTAAATTCTATAATTTAATACATACATAATAAATTAACGATTTCAATACCATAAAAACTTATACATTTAAAATCTACCTAGTAGAAAAAATGTTTTCATCTAGGTGGTGGTAAGAAATTAAACCATTTAGGTCAAATGGGCCAATCCATGTTGCCACAATTAAATAATAAAATGAAAAAAAAACATAGAAATTAAAAAAGCGAGAACTTTTTTAACATCATATATTTGACATATTAAACAATAATAAGTATGATAAACAATGCTTTGAAAACCGACCCGGAGGTGAACCCACTTTTGCCTTCGAGTCACAGGTCACCAGTTTGACTGTCAAGGTCAAACGAGTCAAATTGCTCCGCGTCAACACTGTGTGTGGTAAAAATACATATTTTATCAATAAATAGTATCATTATGTTTTACATATATATTACATATAATATAAGTATTATGTAACATTTATTTATGTTTTTTTAATTCGTTTTAAATTTTTATTTATAAAAAATATTAAAAATTGCAATTTGGGCCAAAAAGGGTATTTTTCCAAAAAATAGCAAGGCAAGGCGCATAATGCTCTTGGGACATAAAGATTTTGAAAAGTTACTCAAAATAAAATAAAATAAAATAAAAAGATAATCCCAATCGGACATCGAAATGCAAAGTTATGGCTTCCAAAAGTTGGCACATAATTAAGTGCGCAACCTGCGACTTGGTTACTGGGTTGAACAAGTCAATGGTTGAACCGCCCAAGTTAGACGATTTTTAACCTAAAGGGGGGGTGTTCAACAAAACCAAACCTAGTATTAAGGCTGAGTGACAGTTCGAACGGTTCAATCGAGCCAGTCAACAAGTTGAAAACATTGATTATAAATAAGAAATGTTTTTATGAATGATGGAAATGAAATGTAAAATTTAAAACCAATTGGAAGTAAAATTATTTTCCTATTATCTCTCATTAAATCATATCTAAGGTATGTTCTCTTGTTAAATCCTATAATTAAGATATATTTTTCTCATCATTAAATTCTACTAATTAAATCCACAACATTAATTTTGATAATATAAAAATAAATATTTTAAAAAATAATTTGAAAAAAAACCATTTTCTTCCCTCTCGGTGGTGGGTAAGCAATTCAACCATTTGAGGTCAAATCTGTCAATAAATAATGCCATAATTAAATAATAAAAAATTAAAATAATTAAAATATATAATACAAAAAAAGAATTGGGCATGTCATTAGTATTGTATATTCATTATACTGAACAAAAATAAGTATGAAATGTAAGAAGTATTTTTCTAAATGATGAAATGCCAAAATTAAAATCAACCTATAAATGAAAAGATGTCATAGTCAAATAATAATATTTTTAAAAATAGAAAATACAAAGAATCACAAAAAGTAAACATTATACATAAGATATAATTTTATCAATAATGAAAATGCAATACAAAATTTAATGTCAGCCTAGAAATTGAACTATTTTTCTTTTTAGGTCATGGGTTAGTGGTTTGGGTCAAATGGATTAATCGATGATATAATAGTTAAATAATTAATATTTAAAAATATATAAAAAAGTACAAGTAATCAAAAAAATATATAAAAAATTATATGCTAATTATGTCAAACAAAAAATAAGTGTGATAAGTAAAAATTATGTATATTATGTAGATGAAATATATAATTTAAAATTGATCTAAAAGTAAAGCTATTTTCTTATTTAAATGGCGGGTCAATGATCCAAACTTTTCAAAGAAATTCATAATGTCATAATTGAATAATAAATATTTAAAAAAAAAAAGATAGAACACAAAAAGATAAAAAAGTACAAAGTTTTGTCAAAGACATTTCGGAACATTTCTAATGTTATATAGTCATCATATTAAATAAAAATAATTGTTAAAATAAAAAATATTTTTATTAAAGACAGAAATGGAATACAAAATTTAGTAGTAGTAGTAGTAGTAGTACTAATAATAATAATAATAATAATAATAATAAGAATAAGAATAATAATAATAATTGTTATTATAATTTAAAATTTCTGTAGGTGCACATTTAGTACAACTATTCAAGTTTATTTTTAACCATATTGTTACTTTTATTAATTTTCAATTTCTATCCTAACTATGATATATCTAAAATTAAAGTAATTAATATGAAAAAAATTCATATGTGCAATGCACATGCTTAATTACTAGTTATAAATATATATATATATATATATAAATAATACATATTTATTAATTTATAAAATATAAAAATATATATAATATACATAACTATATACAAAATATATAGAAATATATGTATACTGGTTGGTTCGGCTAACCGCCAGTTTTTTGTATTGGTTAACCGAAACCGAACCAGTCGGTTTGGTTAACTGATTTTTCGGTTCAGTTTCGGTCGGTTGGGTTTTTCGGTTTTTTTTGCTCACCCCTATTCCCAAGGGAGGGGGAGGGAATGGCCATTCCCTCAAATGGGGGAATGACGTTCCGGAAGGAATGGGAATGGGATTCCAATTCCACCCAACCAAACAGTTGGAATCAGAATGACCCATTCCTATTCCGATTCCAGACCTGTATTCCCGTGAACCAAACAGGCCCTTATAGGAAAATCAGGAAAACCATGTTGGCACAGTAATGCACTGGAATCCAATCATAACAGGTACAATAGTATCAGAACGTATTACAAATTTTTTTAACTCAACCTCTATAAAGCAAGCTATGCAGCCTATCTTCCAGCTCTCTTGTATAGAAAATTGATTAATATATGGAACACTTCAATAATGAAACAAACTTCGAAGAACCACCAGATATACAAAATGAATCAAAACAAACATGGAAGTAGTTGATATACCTCTTCTTTTCTTCTTCATCTTTTTTCAAATTTTCAATGGTATTTTTGCGTTCTGTTGACCCAAGACTTGGACTACAAGACCTGTCTAGTGGAGAGAGTGTACTACTCCTACTTCTTTGTCTCTTGTACCGCCTTGGTGTTGGTGAACGACTTTTTCGGCGCCTCGGAGTTGGTGAACGAGTTCTGCGTCGTCGTGGAGAAATAGAACGGCTTTTTCTCCTGGTGAATAAAGTACAAGTTAGAAGAACAACACCCAAAGAAGCAATAAAATGGGAACTAAATAATAAACTACTCCACCACCTACCAAATTAAGTTTTACAACATAACATCTATAGTTACCTCATACTGTTATGAATAACCTTTGTGTGCTCCACCTTTTATCATGTGAAATCCACCAAATCAAGCAACCGTAGAATAGTAGAACCATAGTTGTCAAGGTGACAATATTTTATTGGTTGTTTTAGTTTTTATAATAGAACTTGTTGCATGTTATCATGTTGTGAGGAAAGTAAAAACAAAATTAATCTTCAAGGGTTTCACTTTGACAAATGAATCGAACTGAGGAAGAGGAGAGAACAACAGCCCCCCATTGTTCCGACACAGTCCTCCAAAGTCAAGGTGATCTTCTTCTTCTTCTTAGTTTTGTTCTCTGTTTCCTAGTTTAAAACAGTGGTTATGCCCCATTTTTCTTGTCTTCCTTTTTGTATCTTTTCTCCAAGTTTTTTGAATCATTTTATTGGACTAAAACAGGGGCTCTGCCCCCCTTCTTTTGTTCTTAAATTTCCTGCATGCTTTCAGTTTTTTTTCACATTATTGGTGTCTGAAACAGGGGCAGAACAGGGGCCCCACCCCATTCTTTTATTCTTAATTTCTTGCATCTTTCACCAGCCCCCTACTTTCTTCTTCATTTTCTTCTTTTATTTTAGTATTTGTTCCCTATGTATTGTTGATCTAAAATAGGGGCTCCACCCCCTTCAGCTCTTTCAAGTTCTAACTTCTAACTTGCAAGTTGCAACTCTAATATATTGTTTTGCCTAAACACTTCAAGAAATGCAACACTTCAAAAAGAAAATAGTTCAAAAGGGGTAGAAATTCATCGGCAAGCCTTATTTTTAAATCCCATCACCTTGGCAAGGGCTAGGTGCCTGGGCACCCCATGGTCGCCTAGCCTCACCTTGGCACCTTGAAAACTATGAGTAGAACACCCTTCTTCACGTATCACCTGCTTACTTCCTATATGCTTGGAAGAAACTACTCTTCTTTGACTATTTTAAAATGAATATGTGTTCTTTATTTCATCACTCTCAAAAGTGTAGCTGTTATGCTACTATTTTTTTTTAACCTTTTCCAGACTTGGGCTGAAAGAGGGGGGAAGGGGGAGAGAGAGAGAGATTAACAGGACTCCAGCAGAGGCACAAGCTATGAAGCTTGATCATGTGAGAAGATGAAGTGATAGCTGGAAGTCAAAATGTCAGACTGTGATAACATTATTGGACAAAAATATAGAATCAATATATCACAACCTGCAGGCTGCAATACTTAAACACTCCATCTTAAGGTGGGCACAAACATGCTTTTTAAGAGTTTCAAATTCAATTACATGTGAAGGTGCTTTGCACAAAAAGACCACTACAGAGCTTTTTTCTTCTTTTTTACATCAATCGCAACATAAATACTAGTTTGGTCGCACCGATATTGATGGGTCCCAAAACCCAAGTAGCAAGCCCAAACGGTTTCTTCCCATAGTCTTTATCGGTTTCAAACATATCTGCACCTACTGGAACTTATTATACCTATAAATTACCAAACCGTTCATTCCCCTTCAAAACCATGAAAATTACTGAAGATATCAAAAGAAGCTCGAAAACATCAATTCATCATGGAAATCAAAACATCGAAGCGTCGTTGAAAGTTTCACCTTTATAGCATGAATAAACCAATCTAAGCATGAAGTGACTTCTGAACAAAGTTAAATAGTTTTAGAGGATCAGACTGAAGTGTATAAAAGCAAAGGGAAAGAGATCGGATTCGTATTCTGTAGTTAATCAGTTTCTAATCGACTTCAGAACGAAAGACATGTATTAAAGAATAAAAATTACAACAACGGGTGATTATAAGGTCGGTTCTGTGAGATAGTAGTATCACCTGCTATGAGAATGCGAATATGGAGAACGGCCTCGGTCCCTTCTGCTTCTCCGGTTATGTCTGTGTACAACAGGAGATGGAGAACGTCTCCTCCTGTACACCGGCGAACGTGACAACGTCCGTGCCATCTCGTTTCTCCAGTTACATACAAAAATTTCCAATCTTCAGTGCAAATTTTCTGCAAAATAAAGGCCGGCAACCAAGATTTTCCTAAAGCGATTCCCCTGAAAGACCTAGAAATAAGCAATCAACAAAAACAAAATCATCTAAAAGAAACATAAAAAAATAAGAAGAAGAAGATAAACATAGAGGAAACCATAAAAGGATTACCTCTAAAAATCAGTCGGAAAGATCTGAGGCGATATTGCAGAAAATTCCTCTTCCTGTTTAAACTCAAACTCTATTGAAAAATAAAAATTAAAAGAAAAAACCTTTAATTGAAACCCTACGAAGAGAGAAAGAGAACATGCATTCAAGGCATCGAAGATTGAGACCTTGTTTAAGCTCTCTGTCGCTCGATCGCTCTCTCGTTCACGGTAACCGGGAGCGGGAAGCCTGCTGCCCTGTGAAAACAAAGGGTCGTAATAGTCAAGCCAATCCGTAATGGCGTAATCGGCTTTGTATCGTTTGTAGTCTGGACCCGTGAGATGTACGGTCTTTATTCATAAGCAAACTTTTTTCTATAAGGCAATTAATAAGCAAAATAGTCAGGCCTCATCTTTAGAGATGTCAACGGGTCGGCACCTGCCTTAAAAAACGGGTCGGTACGGGTTTGTTCAACCCTAACCCGACCCGAACCGACCTAGCTTAACAATATACTAATGGGGAACCATCTGAATGTCGTTTAGAGATATAATTTTTTACGCCTATTTAAAAAGATACCATGGTTTTAAAAAATGATCAAAAACCATTAAACGGTTTGACCACCGATTTGAAAGGATGGCTTATTCTGACAAAAAAATAAAAAAGGACAAAAAACCATTGAACAGGTCGATGGTTTGATCATTGGGGCCAACGGGTTGTTGACTAATTCAATGGTTTTTTGCCAAGGGCTGGGTTTGGGGTGAAATGGAATCGGTTGCCTGAACGGTTCTTAGGCCAAACGGTCCAATCGTCTAAGTCAACGACAGTTTGAAAATCATGGGACATACAATAATAAATTAGATTATATTTTTTAAAATAAAATTACTATAACTATATTATTATGAATAATAAAGAACAACAGTCTTGAACCGATTTTTAATTGGGATCAAATCATAGACCTCATTATATTGAAAACAATAGTCAAAATAATACTAATTTATTTTTATGTTAATTAGTTAAACAGTTTTAACTAATATTATCTTATTTATTATTCATCAAGTTTACTATTTCAAACATGAAACATGATAAAAAATACAAGAAAGATAAAAAAAAAGTATATATTTCATAAAATTTTTGTTTTGAACCTGAATCAATTTTGGACAAGTAAGAATGAGAATCAATCAAATAATTAATAAAGACAAAATCATGGAACCAAAACCGTTATAATTATGTTTAGTCAATTTAGCTCCATCAAGATAGACCCAATGCATTGGTTCAATCCAAGGTTTTCTTAAATAAATTAAATAAATAAATAAAAGTCTATTGGGATGGGACTGGTATACGCAATCTTGAATTAGACTCGACCCGTTGACAACACTAAATATTAAGCTCAAGGGGAGAGAATAATTTGTTAGTAAATTATTTTGGAATAGATAAATAATTTAGTAAAATAAATAAATAAATGTTTATTGAAATATATCTCTCAATGTCACATCTCTTTTATTTTATCGATTTATTTTATTTTATTAAAATAAATATTTTATTTAATCTTATTAAATAAATAAATATTTAGATAATAATAATAAAATACATGAATAAATAAAAGTTGAGATAGAGAATAAGAGAGAGAGAGTTGAGAAAGAAGATGAATGGCATTTTATTTATAGGATGTTATAATCGAAAATAATTGTATGTGGCACTACTGTAATTTTCGAATGTCATTGAGTTAATTATATAAGGAGATTTGTCTTATATGTGGCCTTGCTGTAATTTTTGAATATTGTAGACGCAATTATATAGAAATGTTTGTCTTGAATGTGGCATTCTTGTAATTTTCCAGACAAAAGAGGTGGGAGAAAGGAAAGAACAAAGAAAAGAAGGGAAAGAGAGACACATGTCAATAATTTTGATAACAAAAAACATATAAATGTCAACTTTACAATGCTCCCTACACCCTCCCAATGCTTTAAGTAAATAGATAGATAGAAAGCATTTGACAAATCCTTTTAAGAAGATTTTCCAAAAGCTTAAGACCTTAAAAGACTAATGAACTTTCATAAGTAAATCTTCAAAGACCAAATACTCTTCGTTAGCAATTTTTTAAAGATCTTTTCAAAAGCCAGAAAGACAAAGATTTATTTGGCAAATATACATGCCAATCCCTCTTATATATATGCTAAATGTTTTATTTAGGACATGTAACACATTCAAACATGCAAATATTATCTGCTATTGTCATTTAACTTCGCAAAACATTATCTGCTATCCTAACAACTCAATGATCCCAGTGATTTTGAATTGAAGTCATCAACGAAGAAGGCAAAAGTGAAGACAAGGAGCGGAGCTCTGTAAGAAATTTGATTCCATGAAATCAGTCATCTATTGCATCACTAAGAATTAGTGGCATACCAAGGAGTATCTATCACTGTTATATTTTACTATATTTTACCGAATTTGTTACTTAGTTCAATAGTTTTGTTCATCTTTAGATGATTGTAAATGTACTGAATCGAGTTACATATGTAGTGTTGATATAATTACTTTAATATGATTCCTACTATATTTGCCTTTTTAGTCTAGTTTTTTTTTTTTTTATATATAAAAGAGCCTTGTTAGTCTAGTTACACCCTAACTTGCTTGTTGGGTTTCTTTCTCTTTGATTTTAATATTGAACTAGAATGCTATCTAGTTTTAATTTCTATCAGTTCTAGTTTTTTTTTTAAAGTCTTTTCGAACTTTTGTGCATTCTATTGATGTTATTTCCATCTAATTTCTCCTTGTTACTTGCAGCCACTTGGTGGCAAAAGATATCTCTCTTAGGTAGGTGTCATTATTCCAAGATTTAGTAAATCAATCTTCGATTTTTTTTTATCTTTATTCCACTCTTTCTTTTACTTTCTAGATTCACCAGCTTTCCCGCTTCTCCTTCCTTTCTCCTGATCTTCTTCTTCCTGCACTCAACCATGGACGATTTAGATGCCCTAAATGAAGCTTTTCAAAATATGCTTTATGCTAATAATATTCTAGGTATTGATCTTGTTGATATTCGTCCACAACTTTTTGAAAATCTCCAAGATGACTAGAATTTCTCCTTCACTTGCCACTTATTTGCTCACCTTACTGATCAATTCTCTGAACTTGAACATGGCCTTTACACTCTTTGGAACTTAGACCTGAGTCATCTCCTTATAGCATCCTTTCAACGAACCATTTCTGGTTATGATTCAAGTATAAGGAAGATTTAATTCAAGTTAGAGACAATGGACCTTGGATTCTTAGTGGTCAATGGATGGTTATCAAACCTTGGGTGCCTAGTACACCCCAATATGAATGGCAATTTAATCAAATTGAAGTTTGGGTCATAATTGGAGACTTTAATGAGGCAGATACAGACATACTTCAAGACCCATCTTCCTCTACATATCTTCTAGACTTACTTCTTCGCAGTACCATAACTTAATATTATACCCAAATCTTATTGAATTCAATATTCAAGGTGGTAAACTTAATTGGTCTAATAAATTATCTATTGGACTTATTAGTAGAACTCTTGATAGTGCTTTAGCTACTCCTGATTGGATTTCACCATTTCCATATGCTACTCTTAATTTATCTACTCGTTGGGGTTCTAATCATCATACTCTTATTCTAGATATTACTCCTAAAATAACCAATATCCAAAATCCTTTAGGTTTTATGAAATGTGGTTATTGGATGATTCTTGTAGATATGTAATTCTAAATGGAAGGAATCTTCAAATATCTAGTTATGCTGCATATAGACTCTACTTGAGGATGGATCATATTAAAGCTAACCTAAACAGTTGGCAAAAATCAAAGTTTATTGATCCTCAACACAAATTAAGTGAATTAGGAATCCAAATTATTCAAGTGAAACAATCTACCCCTTGGGATCAAACAAAAGTTATGTCTTTATATAAGAGTTATGATGATACACAATCACAAATTGAGAGTTTTTGGAGACAAAGATCTAGGCAACTTTGGATGAATTTGGGAGACAAAAATACAAATTATTTTCATAAAAATACTGTGCCACTAGAGGAAAAATGAAATTCAAGGCATCAAAGACTTTCAAGGATCTTGGGTGACAGATCATAAAGACATTGTAGGAGTCTTCTTCTCATACTTCTCAGACCTTTTTACCCATCAACTATCTGATGATTTGAAATTTATTGACAATATTTTTACCCCTAATATTATCTCTGAGGAAGATAATATGAATTTAACTATTATCCCTTTTGATGAAGAAATCAAATTATAAAGAATATTGGGATTTGATGGGTTCAAAAATCATAGCTTTTGCCAATGAATTTTTCTAAAATAAGAAGTTGCTAAAACATCTCAATCATACCTTTATATGCCTTATACTCAAAAAAGCAAATAGTACTAAAGTTCAAGACTATAGTCCAATCAGTTTTTGTAATGTACTTTACAATAATCATTTCAAAGATTATAGCCAATAGACTTCGTACTGTCTTGGATAAATGTCTTTCCCCTAATCAATTAGCCTTTATTCTAGAATGACAAATGGTAGATAATACCATAGTTACCCATGAAATGTTTCATTTTTTAAAACATCACAAAAAATGTACTGGCTATGTGGCTATTAGGGGTGTCAATGGACTGGTTTTGGATTGGACTCCGTTCAAATCAAAATTCATTTGGATAGATTTGACAAACCAATAAGACGTATTGAATTTGGATGGACTGGACGGACCAATATAAAATATTGGATTGGACCTGGTTCGTCCATAATGAATTTATATTGGATTGAGCCAATATTTGGTCCACTAATAGAAGATAAGAACATAGGTGTCAATGGACCAGGTTTGAGTTGAAACCAATCTAGATTAACATGAATTTGAACAGTTGGGCAGTCTCTGGACCAGTCCAAAATATTTACTGGATTGGATTGGACCAAGTCCATTTGTAATGGACTCACATTGGACTAGACCGAATTGGACCAAATCCAGTCCAATTAACACCCCTAGTGGCTATTAAATTAGACATGGCAAAAGACTATGACTGACTTGAATGGTCTTTTCTCCTTGTCGTTTTAAAATCTTTAGGTTTTTCCCAAGATTTTTTTCACATCATACTAGAATGTATCGCTTCTATCTCCCACTCTATCATCTTTAATGGTACTGTGGAAGGTAAAACCTCACCCACTAAGGGTCTTAGACAAGGGGATACTTTATACTCTATCTATTTATTCTGGCAATGGAATGACTAACTCGAATGATTGTTAAAGCTAAAAATAATACTCAACTCAAAGGCATTCAGATAGCAAATAGAGACCCTACTATCTCTCATTTACTTTTTACGGATGATATTCTCCAATTTTTGAGAAGTCACCGAAATGAACTAGACACCCTTAAAATCATTCTTCATCAATTTCAAAATTCTTCCAGGAAACTTATAAATTTAGAAAAATTAGGCATTTGCTTTATTAAAAATGATATAGAGACATTTGTTTTATTAAAAAATATCTAGACATCAAAGAATGATACAAAGACAACTTCAAATGAAAGACCTTCCTGAAAATTCTAGATATTTAGGTCTCCCTTTGAATTGGGGAAGAAATAAACACTCCCACCTATCTTTCATTCTAGATAATCTTAAGACTAAACTTAATAGTTGGAAAGCTTCTACTATCAGTCAAGTTGGGAAAAGAATCCTTATTCAATCTGTTCTTCAAGTTTTTCCTACTTATACCATGACTATAGCCCAATTTCCCCAAAAAACTATTACTGTTATAGATCGAATTACCAAAAATTTCTAGAGGGCTAAGTCAGAAACTAATCCTCATCATTATCATTGGTGTGTTTGGAGTAAACTTTCCCTTCCTAGATCTTCTGGTGGATTAGGGTTTAGAGATATTAAATTGGTGAATTTAGTCTTACTTAAAATATTAGCTTGGAGATAACTTAATGAACAACACAAATGGTGGGCCCAGTTATGGAAGTCTAAGTATCTTCTCACTAATGCAATCTTCCCCTACTCTATTCCCCGATCAAGCACTTTTTTCTAGAAATCTACTACACCCAAATTTCAAAGTCTTCTGTAGGAAGTAGGTTTTTTCAGTTTTGGAATCCTCTGCTTGTAAGATTGACCAAATTCCTTGGATTCAAAATGGTGACACTTTTCAAATGATAAATCATCACATTCCACCTAGTCTGGTAAACCTTACCTTCACAGATCTCATCAATAATGGCAATTGGAATATGTCTATAATCCAAACTTACATTGATAGTATCCAAATTTCTTAGATCCTTTAAACTACTATCCTTCCAACAAATACTCTTGTTTCTTGGATCTAGACCAAACATTCTTCAGGTAAGTCAGTAGCATACAAAGATTCACTTCAGCCTTACATGCCACAATTATCTGACCAATTCAAATTTTGTATAAAATGGATTTGGCACCTCCCATGCCCCCCATTATCAAATGTTTCTCTAGCACCTTATTCACAGTTATATCCCTGTTAAGGAGAAAATTCTTTCTAGAAATCATGATCGAACTTGTGTGTTTTGTCATAATTATCTAGAATCCTTGATTCATCTATTTCTAGAATGCCCTTTTATCATATTCATCTTATTTGCATCTTCGTGGAATATAAACTTAAATAACATCTCTCATTCTTCTTGGGTTAACTATATTATTGAACTAGATCATCAAATTTCTGAAAGGCCTCTGTTCATGAAAGTTCTTAGTTGGTATGCTATAGCTATACTATATTTGGTTTTTTGTGCAATGAAATTTTTTTTTAAAGATTTAACTGTTTCAAATGTTTGGATTATCCAAAAGACTAATACTATCTTTAATAGTATTCTGGATTCACAAACTCATTCAAGATCAACTCGGGAATTACCCCCACAAATTTGTATACATTTAAAATCATCTACTAATTGCCACATATTCAATGATGTAGGGAAAATTAATCATTCTCTTTTTAGTTATGGTGTTATCATTCTAAATACCGAGCTAGAATGTCTTCAAATTACAGGAGGTAGAAAACATTTGAAATTAGTAGAGGAAGTTGAGCTTTTTGCTATCTTTCAAGGAATTTATCAAGCGTGTCAACTGGGAAAATCCAATATTTTGATATGCTCAGATCCCCAACTAGTTGTTCATGCTTTTTAGAACAAAACTTCTTTTTACTAGTCAATCTTGGGGTTGTTAATACAAACGAAAAAACTTGTTTCTTTCTTTTCAGTCTATTTAGTTTTTAGTTATTAATAGGAGGTATAATAACTAAGTTTTTCGTTTGTACAAAACTCCAATATTTGGAGTAAACATATTACATATGATCATTTTTTTGCTAATTCATTATCCTCCATCTATATCAGTTGTACAAAACTTTGTATTTTGCTCATTTCGTTAATATAATGATCTTATCATTAAAAAAAAATACCTACTATGCTTCTCAATCAAGTCAGTTGGCAGAGTTTTTCTCAATCAGGCGAGGGAGGTTTCCACCAATCCCTTTCTAAAATTTTTCTAGACATTGGAAAGCTAAAAGCCCGAATAGATCATAAGCTTCACTTGTAGCTTTTTAGATTTGGATCATTTTGAGCTTTTATGGTCTTTTTTATGTCATGTCTTCTAGCCTATTGGGCTTTCACAAGCCAAACAAGAAAAGACCAATTTTGGTCTACCGGGCTTCTAAAAGCTCACTAGATCTTCCAAAAAGACTTGCCAAATAGGGCCATAATTTCCGAATTAGACCTAACCCTATAAGGTTTAACCCGATACTAATGCATAGCATTTCAGTTATATTTTTTTAATACATTTTGAAGACCTAAAGTCTATTAATTTAAGTTAGGGAATTATTTCATAAATTCTAAGGTATTACTTTATCCATTTAAAAAAGGACAAATTTCTTAAAGTACCTCTATGGTTTAGGAAATTGATAAACTCTATCCCTACTATTCATATATTGTCTTAAACCACCCCTAAGTTTTCTAACAATTGTTATCACGACTAAACACTAATGGAAAAAATGAAATGTCTAATTTGTCCACCATTATTTGTCAAATTTTCAAAATAAAACCCATTTGATGAAAATCTTCAAGTCTAAGTACCCTAAATATACTAACTTTTCAAGTCTGTATTTTGTTTTGAAGGCTTTGAAGGAATCCATCTATAAACATGTCTACGACGTTGTTGAAAAAACACTTTAGCCCTCTCAAAAAATGACCATTTTGGAGGAACTTTAAATTTTCTTCTAACTCCGCCTTTACTGAAGCCATGGTCTTTGACATTGAGCCCAACCTCAAGTCTTCCTGTTTCTTCTTTTTCCATCTGTTCAAGGTGACCCCTGCCTCAAGTGTTGAACTATACCTCCGGCACCATCTCTGCTCCTAAGGGAGTGGTCCATTATCACCACAGGCTTTTCATCATCAACCTTGACTCTTTGACCGGTTGGTGATACGGGGCATTACCGCCTCACCATAGCCACGTCAGCCACTCTAAATATTCCGCTCCAACCACCTGATCCTCCGTACAGGTTGATAGTATTGTGCTAAGTGTCTCATCATTAATGTAACGGTCTCCGACCGCCCATGATTATAAATGATTGAATAATGGAAGCGGAGGATAGAACTTGCCTTATCATTAGTATTCTCTTGGGTCTTGCTTCTAGCCATCCCCTTCGAGCGGTGATTCTCACCATAGCTCGGGGAAACTCTAAGCTCTCTCCCCAGCAACGGGAAGAGGTTCTTAACATCGTGGTATAAGAGCAAGCGAATCCCTGGGCAGCCCAGATACTAGCAATGGAGGATCACGTAGGAAGCTTGGAAAAATCCCGTGAAGAAATGAATATGAAGTTTGCTAAAATGCTAGAGCGTCTAAACTACATCGCTTCAGGAATGGACCAATAGGAGGAGTCCCAGCACCAGTCATCCGCTGGTGGTGGATTCGGGAAGGGGACAGAGAGCTCGGATAGGGAGCGACTTCATCTCCCCGCAGAAGTTCTGGAAGGTGGAATTGCCAAAGTTTGGAGGCACCAAGCTGGACGGGTGGCTTCTCCTCATCCAACAGTACTTCTGCCTACAGGAGGTACCTAAGGAAAGTTGGGTTGCAGTGGCAAGCCTTGGGTTTGAAGGATGGGCAGTGGAGTGGTATAGCTGGTACAAGGATCATCAAGCTGAGCCCACTTGGCGTCAATTTATAACTGCCTTGGATGCTCAATTTAACGGGCCCCTGGGAAGCAACCATGTGGGGCGGTTGGCGAAACTCTCTCAAACCTCCACCGTCCATGAGTATATGGAGGACTTCCAGAGGATTTCCAGTTGAGTGAAAGGGCTGAATGAAGAATATCTAGTCGGGTTTTTCATTGCGGGTCTCAAAATAGAGGTACGAGTAGGGGTGGAAAAGTTCGAACCGGTGACTTTAGCTAGAGCCTTCCGCCTGGCGCTGTTGGAGGAAGAAGAGTGGGCAGCTCAAAGACGGATCATTAGACTAGAGCACTTGCGACCACGTCCTACAGCGGCAAGCGACCCTAAGGTGAGCAAGTCATCTACAAGGAAGTTTCCATTAATTTGCTAGCTCACACCAACGGAAATGAAAGAGAGGCGAGAGAAAGGATTATGCTATAAACTGCGAGGAACCCTATGTCCCTGGCCACCGGTGCAAGGTACATAAGTTGTTGTGGATCAACTGAGAAGCGGAGGAGGAGGAAGGTGATGACCCTGGTCCGACCCTAGAGGAAGAAGAACTAGAGCCTACACCGAACATCTCCCTACATGCCATCTCCGGGGCTGAAACCCCACAGACGGTAGGGGTACTTCCGGTGACCATTCTCGTGGACTCAGGATCTTCACACAACTTCATGGACCCAAGGGTGGTGCTGACTTCCAACACCAGGTTCCGAGTGGCGGTAGCAAACGGGGATCAGGTATCCGGACAAGGCCGCTGTGATGGTGTCTGCATCCAAACACAAGGGGCCGAGAGCACTGCAGATTTCTTCTTGCTATCATTGCCTGGATTGGATGCCGCTGTCGGAGTCCAATGGCTTCAGACCTTAGGCCCAGTCACATGGGACTTCAACAACCTCTCCCTAGAATACCAAGACCAAGCCGACATTCACCTTCTACATGGCCACCGATATTAGACAACCACAGCACGACAGAGCCCACCATTGATCCCAGGGTCCAATCGGTACTAAAAGAATTTGAGGAGGTCTTTGAAGAGCTAGTGGGTCTACCTCCTCCACGGGCCTTGGACCATGCCATTCCGCTACATTAGGGGGTGGCACCGATGTGTGTGTGTCCTTATCGGTATCCCCATTATCACAAAGGGGAGATAAAGAAACTGATCCAGGAGATGCTCAACCATGGGATCATCCGACCCAGCACAAGCCTGTTCTCCTCACCGATGCTACTAGTGAAGAAGAAAGATGGAGGCTGGAGATTCTGCATAGACTACAGGCAACCGAATGCAGTAACAGTGAAGGACAGATATCCAATGCCTAACATCGATGAAGTTTTGGACGAGCTACACGGATCCCAGATTTTCTCCAAATTGGACTTTCAAGCCGGTTACCATCAGATCTGAGTACATGCCTCAGATGTTCCTAAGACAGCATTTTGAACGCATGACAGTCATTATGAACTTTTGGTTATGCCCTTTGGGTTGTCCAATGCACCGACCACCTTCCAAGCACTCATGCACGAGGTCTTTCGGGGGTTTCTAAGGAAATTCGTCCTGGTTTTCCTAGATGACATCCTAGTCTACAACCGATCAACAAAAGAACGTATCAAGCATCTCTGATCTGTTCTGTCAACCCTCAAAGCCCACAAATTGCACGCCAAGAGAAACAAGTGCTGCTTCGGGGTGGATAGGGTAAGCTACCTCGGACATGTGATTTCAGCCGGCGGGGTGGAAGTGGATCCTAGTAAAATCGACTGTATGGTGAAATGGCCCAGGCCCAACTCTCCTACAGAACTCAGAGGATTCCTGGGACTCACAAGGTACTACCGGAAGTTCATCCAGGATTGTGGAAAACTGGCTCGACCATTGACCGGACTGCTCAAGAAGGGTGCTTGGGGCTGGAACCGGAAGCCAAGGACACTTTCCAAAGGTTGAAAGAGGCCTTGACATCCACTCCGGTACTGGCATTACCAGATTTCAATTCTCCCTTCGAGCTAGAGTGCAATGCGTCAGGTGCTGGCATTAGCGCCATTCTACCACAACAAGAGAGATTGATAGCCTTCTTTAGCTATTTTGTGGCCCTATCACACCCCTACACGGCTCAAGTGGTCGCTCATGCGTTCATGGAGCACATCTTTAAGCTTCATGGGATGACCAACACTATCGTGAGTGATCGGGATCCAGTCTTCACCAGAAACTTTTGGAAGGAACTATTCCGTCTCCAAGGTACACAACTACAGATGATTTCGACCTACCACCCCTAGTCTGGCGGGAAAACTGAGGTGGTAAACGGAACCTTGGAGGCATATCTGCGCTGCTTCACTGAACAGAGCCTGCAAACTTGGACCAAATGGCTAGCCTTGGTAGAGTGGTGGTATAACACCTCTTACCACTCCGCCATCTGCACCACCCCATTTCAGGGAGTCTACGGACGCCCTCCTCCCAACCTCCTCACCTACATTCCCGGTACCACCAAGGTTCAAGTAGTAGAAGAAGAGTTGAAGGATCGGGAGACGACGCTGATGAAGTTAAAAGAAAACTTAGCTCAGGAACAGGAAAGGATGAAGAAGTAGGCAGCTCGACGGACGACCGAGCGAGAGTTCGAAGTAGGAGATGAAGTCTTCTTGAGGCTACAACTATATCGACAGGCTTCCGTCGCTACCCACCGCTCGCAAAAGCTACCGGCCAAATATTACGGCCCTTACACTATCATCGAGCGTATCGGGTAGATAGTCTATAGGCTGGCCCTTCCCGTAGAAAGTCGGATACACCCAGTGGTTGGCGTGTCATGGCTGAAACGCTTGGTCGGGGATCCGGCCCATATTCAACCCGAACTACCATAACTTACCCCTGGAGGAGACCTTCTTCCTTACCCAAAGGTAGTGCTCGATAGGCGTATGATAAAATAAGGGAACCAAGCAGTCACCAAAGTCCCCGTAAAGTGGGAAGGGACAAGTCCAACCGATGCCATGTGGGAAATTCTCAGCCAGATGCTACGTCGTTACCCGACTGCATGCCTCGAGGACTAGGCGTTTCCCAAGGAGGAGG
The DNA here is from genome assembly GCF_056320005.1 of Nelumbo lutea. Classification (NCBI taxonomy): domain Eukaryota; kingdom Viridiplantae; phylum Streptophyta; class Magnoliopsida; order Proteales; family Nelumbonaceae; genus Nelumbo; species Nelumbo lutea. The sequence goes on from NC_142688.1 coordinate 44,516,444, forward strand.
GGATGATACGGGGCGTTACCGCCTCACCATAGCCATGTCAGCCACTTCGAATATTCCGCTCCAACCACCTGATCCTCCATACAGGTTGTTAGTATTGCGCTGAGTGTCTCATCATTAATGTAATGGTTTCCGACCGCCCATGATTATAAATGATTAAATAATGGAAATGGAGGATGGAACTTGCCTTATCATTAGTATTCTCTTAGGTCTCGCTTCTGGCCATCCCCTTCGAGCAGTGATTCTCACCATAGCTCGGTGAAACTCGAAGCTCTCTCCCCGACAATGGGAAGAGGTTCTTAACAATTGGTTTCTACCCAAACAGCCCATTTGATCGACTTGCCCCTCTCATGGGATTTTTTTCTGGACCAACACGAGAGTATGGTAGTGTCCAAAGCAGCTGACTTGTAGTTAGAAGTTCTCTGAAAGTATCATGGACACAGAAGTTTACCAATGTCGTATTGCATTACCAATGTCATCCACAACCTTTCCTAAATACTGACATTTCAAGGTAGACAAGTGTAGAATGCTTTGAGAAACTGAGAGCCTCGTGAAAGATTTTGGACAAGGTAGTTGCAAGGTTCTTAGAAGCTGAATTCATTGACCCTGATTCAGCTCTACGACGCCTTTGAGATGTAAATCCCTTTACAAGAGTTGCTTATAAAGAATGAAGAGGAAAAAGCAAGCTTATTGAGATTTTCCAAAACAAGAACATCAGGACTTTTCTTTTTAACATCTTGGGTAGTTGTTGTAAATTTGCAGAACCTTTTGAATCAATTTGTGAAGCCTCCTAACTATCGACCCATCCGTCTAGCCCACAATCATGTCGATCCATGACGATGTAAACCCTCGCTAGAGTAGACCACTGATAGAAACTCCTGCTCTCTGCTCCAGTGGGATTGAGAAGCATTCCTTACTGAGACGGGATTCATGTATCTTACTGTTGGAAATTAAAAGGTTTGCATCATCATCACTCTCCCTTAATACATCAGCATTGCAGAGCCTAATTCAAATACCATGGTAGTGGTCAACTTCCATAAAAAATTAGAAAGTAAGACAATTCCTTCAAGACTAGAAAGACATCTCAAGACCTTTGTTTGTGTTGTAGCTTCCAACTCAGCGAGCTGACTCCCTCCAACTGAAGTTAATAATTCATTTGTTAGTTTCAGATGTTCTCTCAAGAATGAACATACAAACCGAGCCAAAGCAGTAGAATGCTGAGGTGTGAAGTTTTTAGAAGCAATAGATATATTCTGACCAACTGATGTAGAGAGAGGCATTAAGGGAAGAGTGAACAACTGTACTACAGCCTCAGCTCCTTTCTTCTCAATAAGGGAGCATTCTTTTTTTGAATTTGGAGAGGGGAGAAAGTTGGTCAATAGGATTTTGGTTTCTATTGACCAAGAATCCTATTGTTCTTTTTTCAACTTTATGTGGGGATTAGGTGGGTAAATAACTTTCCCACATAGGGAAAAAGTTGCCAACACTTGAATGAGACAAAAAATGCCCCTTTTAATAATAGATTTTTATGACTAAAATGGTTATTATCTTATTTACCTTGAAAAATAAAAGAACATAGGCAAATGCACCTGGGTAAGTGTTTCCTAGGAAAAACTTACCCATGCAATTGCATTTACCCAGATAAATAACTTACTGAAAAATGACGGGACTAAACATACACGTGTTAGCATTCTAAAGTATTATTTCTAGAATACAGAAAACATTACTAACACATTGAAGAAGGAATAATTCGATATTGACAAATGGACCCTCAGAAGACAGTTCCACCATCTGTCCAGGAGCGGAGTATAGTAGTGTCCAAAGCAATTGTCTTGTAGCCTCAAATGTGGAGAAGGTCACCGCTTCAATCTAGTCATTGATTCCAAAACTGTGACTCTGTGACTGGATATTCAAAGTTGCAATGTGTGTGATTGAAAGACAGACCCATTTGTCAACAGAATTTGTAAAGCTGCAGAGTTACAATGTGTGACTGTAGAGCTACAGAGTTGCAATGTGTATGTGGAGAAGGTCACCGCTAATTCAGTCACCGGAGAAGTCAAATGGCGTTTTAAGCAAATACAGAAGGTGTTTTTCGGTAAGACAGGGGAAACTTTAATGGTCATGGGCAGTGTAATCATTTACTGCTTTTGTCCAATAAAGGGAAAAGGCGAAATAAAATTAAAGATGAACTCTACACCATAAAAGCCCCTGGAACGGAGAAGGTGAACGAGGGATGGTCTGAGAATATATATAATAAATCTTAAAAAACGTCAGAGCTCCTTGGAGAAATTGGGATTAAAAAGCTTTTTCAAAAAGATGCCAAAAAGGTTTTTTTTTTTTTTTTTAAATATATCATTTAGGTAACGCCACATGTGAATTGATGAGTGTGACTGGAAGTTAACGGACGGAAAGTTAACGGTAAGGGAAGTTTTAGATAATTGTTAAAAAACTTAAGGATGGTTTAAGACAGTATATAAACAATAGGGGCATAGTTAATCAATTTCCTAAACCATAAAGATACTGTAAGAAATTTTCCCTTTAAAAAAGAAGAAAACCAAAACCAACATGTAGATAAATCCTAAACTTTATAAGGCTAGTTAGAAATAAAAAAAATTACAAGAAATATTTCTGTATATATATAGGGTATCATGACCTGGTGGGGCAGGTTAGTCAAAACACGAACCCGACTATGATAAAAGAATCAAAACCCTAACCATTGAAATCCTTACTCATGTTACGTGATGTTTGGCATTGATGATGATTCTTTCTCATTGAAATCCCTACCTGAAACATGCATGGGTTTCCTTAGTCAATTTTGTAATGGTTATAGCCATTTCATCAAGTTGTTAATCAATTGTAGTAGCCCCTTCCATCATGATGGTCATAAAATAGAATATCCCAAGGATTCAAAAAGGGCTTGGTTTTGAAACCCTTCCTATGAAGGTGACATCACTAATGATAATTTTGGCCTTGATCTAGTATTGGAGTGTTCATTAGATGTGTAGGCCTCCTTTTGTAATGGAGCATTTGTCAAAGCAACATGTCTTGAGATGCACTTTTCTCTCCCATGTTGATTTTAAGTATAGCTAGTAAAATGAATGGTTTTTGTTGGGTAGACTTCCCATGATTTGCAAATACTCCCAAATGCTTGAGCAATTTCAGCTTTAGCCTTGCCTCAAGTTGTTGGGCCCTTATAGTTAGTGGTGATAGAGGTGGAGTTAAGGCCATCCATAGCATTTTTCTTTCCTTTAGTAGTTGTGGAAGACCTTTTTGAAACCATTGATTAATTGATAGTTTCAAAGTAAATATTAACTTGAGAGATGTGAGAGGAAAGAATCTCCCACTAGGCATGTTAGTGTAAAGGATACAAACTCTCTTATTTGAAGTTTCTTATGAATGAGATAACACCTCAGATTCTCTCTTGATGGAATATTTTTATAACTTGAAGATTTGCATTGGAGTTAATGTGGAGGGTCGGATGATGTGTGCTTTGTATTTCAGAAAATGATGATAATTGCTTCTTTTAATTGGTCTTTGAAAGTTTGATCAAAAGAAGACTTCTACACAACTCCAAGTATTGTGACTTTGCCCTTTGGAAGCTGGTGTGCACTTCTTCCTTCTCTAAAAGCTTCTTCCTTCACATAGATTTTTTTTTTTAACCAAAAGTCTCTTCCCTCTTGATGAGAATCCCTATTTATAGATTTCTTGGTCTAATTTGTTCCTCCCTTGATTGGGGATTTGATTAATTATTCTTATCATTTTTGGAGAACAAAAGATTACTACCATTCTCGGAGAGAATAATTTATCATTCATTATTCTATTTTCAATCATTATCTAATTTTCATATGTGCCTTGATTGGCTAGAGATTTGATTAACTCTAGTTACTTTTGATAAATAAGTGGCTTGGCAATTTATCATTTATGGAGAGAATGATTTTCAATTAGTTAATTAATCTACAATCATTGACTAGACTTCCATCTTTAGGACTTGAGATGGTCTCTAGTTAGATTATTTCCATAAACCAGCACTAAGACTTGTAATTCAAATTTGAATTCAAGTGTATAATAAAAAACATGAAGTATAGAAATCCAACTTCGTGCTTTTCATGTTTTCCGTGTTTTTACTTTGTACTTTTTAAAAATAAAAAAACACGCCAAACAAATGCAAAATTACATTGGGCTTCTTGTAATTTAAAAAAAAATACCACCAAATAGGGCCTTTGTTTCATTTGTCTATAAAAAAAGTCTTTATCAGATTTCAAGGCTTTTATCTCGATTGAGAATGGGCAACATTTTTTACCATGTGCATAGCATCTTAATTGGTTGGCTTTTTCCAAAGTCTAGAATAAAATTATGCTTGCTTATCTTGTACTCCATAGCCTCCTCTTTTTGCTCTTTATTCCACCTTTTGAAATATAATTTATTTTTTTGGTATTACATGAGATACACAGGTTACAAGTGGGTGCGTCTGAGGTTCACTGATCTTATATATCACCGATACGGATTACACAGGTTTAATCCCACACCCCCATTTTTGAAGTGTTGTATTTTGGACCATCAGTTTCAGTTGGTATTAGAAGTCCAAAAAAACATACAATAAGTAGGGAGATTTTTCAAATGTACGGCCGCAAATCTCATGTCCCGTGATTGGTACTTGACTATTTGGTATTTATCCCTTACTAAGGCTTTTTTATTTTGGAAGATTTCTAAATCCCACTGCAGATCTATAAACATTTATGTTCTATGCATCAATGCCAGCCTATGAATTAGCATCAATTCTGAGCTAGCATTAATACCCCTAACAACAGTACTTTGAGCCTACCCTGGACTGAACCGTCATTGTCCTTTTTATTTTTATTTTATTTTATTGTTTTTGGTATTACTGTGGAGTAAGATCAAGACTAGAATTCTCCAACGATCCAAGGATATGCCATATGGGTTTGGAAAAGATTTCTGGTAAAGCAACAAATAAACTCTTTAGTCTTCATTAAGTCTCTTAGCTTGCTGGTTAAAGTTAAAGGTTGTGGGTACGCATCTTTAGTTGACTACTTTACCAAATAAACAAAATAAAACTGTGATGTTCTCACAGTCCTTGCAGCCGTTCAATGGGAATATCTCCCCAAGAATAAAAAAAAAAAATACAGCGCAGATATTCTAAATATATATGAAACATGATTGAGGCAAGACTAGCTTTTAATTTCTTACGTCTTTCCTTCCCAGTTCCCATCTCTCCTACTGCAGCTAATTACATATCCATTCGCTTCAAGGCTCCTCCTGCATGCACACATTCGTCCTTGACAGCAAGCGACTAGCAACAGTTACAGGTGGAGCTTAATTAATTTAAGACATGGAAATGGAAAAGATCATATTGGCATTGAAGGATCCAGGGATCAACACCATTGCGTTGTACGGGATGGAAGGGGAAGACAGGGCAGCCTTGACAAGAGAAGTTGCAAAACAAGTTAACAAGGACAAGCTATTTGATCGGGTTCTAATGGTGGTTGTGTCCCAAACTCCAGACATACTTAAGATCCAAGATGAGATTGGTGCCATTCTAGGACTACAATTAGCAGAGGAAAGTAGATACTTGAGAGCACCTAAGCTGTCTGAAAGATTGAGAGAGGTGGACGGATTAATGCTTATAATCTTGAACGACCTTTGGAACGAAAATGTTTTCTCTGAGTTAGGAATTCCTCGCGCAAGAGAACGCAAAGGCTGCAAAATCCTGGTCACCACAAGAGACAAGGAGGTATGCAATTCTATGGGTCTTACGAATGATCAATCAATCAAAATCTTCAACATTGGTCAGGAGGACTCGGCGGTAGGTCATTTTGATAGTTACCAAAAGTTAACGTACACCTTAGATTAATCGATCCGCAGAAGACTCGAGAAGTTTCATTTAAATTTTAATCTCCTTTCCCTTTGTTGTACTGCTTTCAGTTCTCGGAGACTCTAGAATTATTATTCCAACTGATACAACCTTTGAAAGAGTATGCATGGTGGAGATACGATAAATCAATCGAAGAGTTTCAGGAACTAAAGAAGCTGGAAGAAAACCGGAGATGGATGCTGAGCTCAAGATGTTGGAAACGTCTTCTACGTTTAATGAACACGAAAAACAGAAAATCAGTAAACGGAGCATAGCACAACGCTGGCGAACAGATTGCGAGAATGATTTATTTGTTGAAAGCGTTCGGCTAGTAAGTCAATTGGCCTAGCTTAAATCTTTCTTTCTTTATTTGTTGTTTTCTTCCTTTGTTGTTGTCGGGGAGACCGGATCTCCTCCTCACACATGGCGCCTCACACTGAATTCCTGTACTTATGTGTTATTATTTATGGGAGATATTTCCAATGCATGGTGGGATGTGTCTGTGAAGTCGTTGTGAGACGTCATGCGTGAGGAACAGATCCTAATTCTTCTCGGGGCCACATGACATTTAAAAAATTAGGTGTACAGGTTGGGTGGGTACTCTACTCGAGTACTCGATTTGAAAATTTTACGGGGCAATGGACCAGGATTCTAGGCCAAATCCATCATATTTTAATAAAATCTCAATCTAAGCCCACCCAAGTTGCACCTCTATAAGGAATGTGCATATTGGCACTTCCCAGAGAGTTTGGATCTACATACGATATTATTGGCCACATTCATCCGGCCACACATTGAGAACATCTCTTGTACTTTATATACCGATATTCTTATTGAGCAGCTGGATGAATGTAGCCAATAGTGTGTTGTGATCAAAAGATCCGAACTCCTTTTCTCATGTAATGTTTTGTATTTATTTTCATCATTGGTATGCCCATGAACCCATTTAACACCACTAATTTAAACATTTAAATAAGAATTTTATATATTTTACATATAAACATGTATACATGTATGTATATAGGGTGTGTTTAGTAAATATATATTTTAAATATTGGCATGCCCAACTCAGGTTGGGTCCGGCTACCTGAGTTGCACCTCTCTTGCAAACTATAAGATGTATTTAGTAACATATTTGTGCAAATCAGAGGGTAGGCTTTACTAAATACTTGAAACCCTAGAAGGTAAGTAAAATTCCCTTTCTCCAATTATAATTAAATATATTAATCGAATTTGCATCACCCTTGACCAAATCAAATTCAAATTTGAATTTAGACAAATGGATACCGTTTGTAGTGCTAGTTATTGCCTTAAAGGATATGAACTGAATAAATGGTGCCTCACTGCCACTCGCTTCAAGAGCTCTCTTGCTCTTGGTAGTTGCATTAATGTCAGATGGCAATTGTGGCGATTCTATGTGAGTATGTGCATAAATTGCTGAAGCCTACCCTAAAGTTTTTAACCTTTGTTGAGACCTCTTTTAAAGTTTGGAAATTGCAATCACCTTCCTCCTACTTTCTAACACAGTTGCAATTAAGGAGACCCCTTTGTTAGAATCCTCTAACATGAGAAATGAAAATGTCCAAAATACCCATGCAACTACTATTGAGGTCGGTTTCTATAGAAGAAAAACCATACAAACTTTATGAATAACAAAAAGAAATAATTTAAAGTTGCATCTTTACCTTTGAGCAATAGGCAATTTTGAAAAATAAATCAATTTCAAAAAAGATATTGGAAGGGTTTGGGGAGCAATTTATATGGAGAGAAAATTTGGAATATAAACATTTTGGGAAAAAGTAACTGAATGGGTACTTTGGACATTTTTGTGCCTCTTTTTAGAGGATTTTAATAGAGGGGATCTACTTGCAACTATGTCAGAAAGTTGAGTGGAGGCGATTGCAATTACCAAACTTTAGGGGAAGCTGAATTGGAAACTTTAGGGGAGGTTTTGGCAATTTACCCTTGAAATATTGAATGTAATGAAAAAAGAAATAAAAAAGCACCCTCACATGAGCAGCAACCCTGTTTGCAAAAGTAATATAATGTTTAAAGTTGCACGTTGGGCAAGGTAGGCTAGGTTTAAGCTCAACCTAGGCCTAACCCTAAGAATTGAGCTTAAGGCCCAAGCCTAGACATAGCCTAAGTTCAAGTTGGACTTGTTAAACCTGAGTCTAGCCTACATTGAAATTTGATGCACTTAGATTCTATCTAGTTCCAAAAATCTAAGTCCAGCCCATGTAAAATTGTCTGTTGGATCAGTCTAGGCTTGGGTTGGGCCCGAAGTTGCATCCTTAATTAGAGTGAGCATGGATCAATTCAGTTTAGTTCTAAGGTGGAATTTGAAAACTACCCAATAGGGGTTGGTCCTTGGTTTTTGGACCAAAACTTACATTGTTTAGATCGATTCCATAGTCAGTCTCTACCTTGGTGATTCTAAGTTTAGTCCCAAGGTTCACCATCGAACATATTCTTAATTTATCAAAAAAATGGAACCTTTTCTTTAAAAATGTAAACATTCTATAAGATGAAGAATCAAATTAGATCACTCTATTTGTTGTTGAGTTTAATATAGTACTACATTTTATCATTGACAATGTTTCTATCAATATATATGATTGATTAGAAATCATAATCATAAAATGTTTAAACTTAATTTTGAATAATAATAATAATAATAATATGAAGATTTTATTATATGATTATAACATCACAAGTTGATACATTTGACCTGAAATAATGAATTGATCTACTACTAAACATTAAAAAAGTTTTACTTTTGGGTTATTTTTGAAATTTATATTTTATTTATATCATCAATAAAAAGTTAAAAAATTCTTGTTTATTGTGTCTAACTTTTAATATGATCAATATAAAATATTAGAGATGTGTCTAAATTCTTTCTACAGAGTTTCTATCTTTTTCATATATATATATATATATATATATATATATATATATATATATATATATATATATCTTTTTAGTTTTTATCATTTAATCATGAAATCAATGGTACATATGATCCGAATGGTTGAACTGTTGACTCGCTAGGAATACAATTTCATTTTTGGGTTGGTTTTTAAATTTGTATTTTATTCCCAACATCAATAAAGAAATTATTATTTATCACACTTATTTTTATTTAATATGATTAATATAAAATATTAGATAGGTGCTTAATAATGTTTTGTGTTTTTATATTTTTCTATCTTTATTATTTATGGTATTAAGGATTGATACATTTGACTCAAAAGGTTGAATTGTTGACCCGCAACCATAAAATTTAAATGTAGGCCCATTCTAGTCAATAAAATGATTAAATGAATGTTAATATGAGTTAAGACTTTAAATATGAGACTTAATGAGAAGGACTTGAATGATGACAAAAGTGGCTTTTCAAATTACATTTTTTTATAGTGACCAAATTCAAAAGTTGGGGTAATTTAGTCAAACAAAAGTTTCACACTAGTGTTCACACTTTAATAATAGTCTAAATAAGCATTAAATGAAAAATGTAAAATGACATTTTTTTCTATAATGTGTTTCCAATTATTGAATAAAAGAAGTACTTTTGTGTCTTTTTATCAAATAAGCAATACTTAATGAAGATGTAAAATAACAATTTTTCCGTTTTATTTATTTTCTAATTCAAACTTTAGAAAATCATCATTTGTTGTCCAGTGAAAATTCCAAAAGTTAGGGGAACCTATTCACATTATTATAGATAGTATAGATATAATAGAATTCATAATTGATAAATTTAATATTATTTATATACATTTATTATATACACATAACTGAATTAATTCTTTAAAGCATTTTCCTTTTACAACCCTAATTCATTTATTACTTGTGATTCCAGTTCTTATAGGTTTTTAAATTATTAAAACCATTAATAATGTGTTCTCTCCCGAAACAAAGAATATGACTTCCTTCTGGGATGATATCAATAAGTTATGTGCGAAGAAATGAAAGTGAATTTGGTAAGAATCTAATATTCACTGGCTAGTAGATCCTAAGCTTGCTGAATGGAATGTGGGCAAGGGTAATATCATAGAACGTTGGCGAGCTGTGTTAATTAACTTCGTAAATGAGGTATGTATCTTATCCCATCTTATTATTGTGCTACATAATGCATACATGTAGAATCTTTTAGTCTGAGATGAACAAAATAATTTGAATCAAAAAGAATAACATAAGTCTTGGTTCTCTTATTGCTAAATGCAATTGCCACGAACCGACATTTATGATTAACTTGTTTTGATGAACTTCTTAGCTTCTTTTTTACACCAATGAACAAGAATGACAAGAATTTTTATCTAGCAATCCTAGAATGGTTATCTTTTTAGAGTCTTTGATTTTAGGTTATACCATAGAAGGGTTGCTTGTCAATTTTTATAGATTTAAGGAGGAGGAATACTATCCACATTTGAATGAAGAAATTATTCCACCATCAAGGAGTCAGTCCTCAATATTAGAACAACCAGAATTGTCTACTCTCTTCTCTCTCGTTAAAATTTAACCATTCCATAATCCTTTCCATCATTATTTCCAATTTGAATTTGAATAGACTTATTAGAGATTTTTAGGAGTAAAATAAGAGGTTAAAGCCTTATCCTAATTAGATTTATTAGTTGAAATTAGTTTCATATTTTAAATACTTGTCCACTTTTTGTGGATCATAACAAATGAGCACACACAAAGGCTTAACAAGTAAGGCTATAATCTTACACTTGACGCTAGTAATGGTCATTGAGAAAAGAGATGAGAGTATATTTTGATCAAACCTTGTGGTCGATTGGGAACACTTAAGTAATTACTAGTATAAACTTATGCCATAGTAGTCCCTTCTAATATTGATGTTTCTAGCCATGTATTATAATGTTATACATTGTAAATTTCTAATCCTCAATGTTATAGATTAGTTATAATAGGTCCCAATTTTGTTCTTATATATGTATATAACCAAAATGGTTTGTTCCTCACAATTAAATACTTCTTGGTCAATTATTTTCTTTGACCACTTCTTTTGTTATTCTTAGAAAATAACATAGTTGGATATGTTGTGGCATTGAACATTTGAAAAATTCATCTTCCATTGTAGAGAAGGTTCTAAGCTTTTATTTAGAACTTCTCTACAACATATCTCTTTTAGCAAGCAAAAATACATATCCTAGTGTAGACTTCTTGTTGTCAAGGCATCTAACAAGGTTTGAGTCTATGTAACCAAATGGCTCAAGATTATTCATTCTTTTGTACATGAGTATATAATTCTTTGTCACTTGTAAATATTTGAATGCCTTTTTTAGCTTCCCTCCATTGTTTGCTATTTTAATTACATTGAATTTTTCTTAACAACCCACCATGAAAGCAATGTCCAATCTCATAAAATCCTTGCATTCATCTAGATTTGAATAAATGATGCATAAGAAAACTTTTCATGTTGTCCTCTTCATAGCTTGATGAAAGATAATTATCAATCTTAAACTCCTCCCCTTTATGAATAACTATTACTCTTGGTGTGCAATTTTCCATGTCAAAACTCTCTAACACTACAAGAAAATTGGCTTTAAGTGATAAACACATAGTAATGTCTGTCGCTGTAAATCATTTATAACGACGTACTTAAGGTTCTATCACTGTAAAAATAGTATTTAGTGATGGAAAATTAATGATGACTTTTTCGTTACTATAAATATTTTGTAGCTAGTAATAGGCAATTGAAGATCCATCATTAAATCATAATTTATAGTGATGGTCAATTGAATTTCCATTACAAAATTGCAAAATCTTGATATATTATAATGGACCATTGATGTCTATCACAAAAAATTATCTTTTTGTGATGAATGACTAAATCATCGTCACAACATGTTGAGTCATATGACGGACAATTGAATTTCCATCACTTAATATTGAATTATAGCGATGGACAATTTAATGTCTATCACAAAATTGTAAAAGTTGATTTATAGTGACTAATAGTTAAATGTTCATCTAAAATCTTTATTTGTAGTGACATCTATTTAGGTGTTTGTTATAAAATCTTGATCTTTACTAACGGGTAATACGATACTACTAATATATGCCATTTGAGTAAATCTAATATCTTACAGGTTCTTGTCTCTCAATCTTTATACCTAAAACATAGGATGCTTCTTTATCTTTCATGTCAACCTGTTGCGCAAGGAATTCTTTAGTTTGTTTTAATAAGATCAAATGTCTACTGGCTATCAATGCATCAACTGCATACAATAACTAACAAGAACATAAAACTATTTTTATGAAGCTTGATGTATATACATTGATCAATAATATTTCTTTTATAACCAAATGATGTGATTACATTATGAAACTTATTTTTAGTTATATACAACTCATATGTATTATTATTAGAATATATATATATATATATATATATATATATATATTTTAATTTTGTATGATTTATTTAAATTTCTACATATCCATGTGTATCCAAAGTGTATTTTAATATGTATAATGGGCTTAGGATAATAGAATCATTTTATGGCTCATCAACCCAATAGAATCATTATTTGGCTCTCATACAACCAGGGAGAAAATCTAGGCCATCAGAAAAATACACTGAAAACGTGCTAGCCAAATCTGAATCTGACTCTTGAATGGATGAGTGAACCAACATTGCATTATGAACCTTTAGCACTTCACTTTCCTTAGTTTTAAACCAGTTTCAGACTTGGTCCTCTTACAAATCCACAATGGAGACCCCAAGAAATTGCCAAAGCTTATGAAATGCTCTCCACAATCATCTAGAGCAGAAGACGAAGGAAGAGGACAAACTACGATTGCAGTTTGGTCCTCTTGATCATCCAATATCCCAAGTCCAGAAGAGGGCTGAAGAGAGGAGAAAGAGTTAGGAGTGCTCACACTTGTAGTGGCTACCTCCACTTCTAGGCCCACCTGATCTTGGGCACCCGTGAAAAAATGAATTTTTCCTAGCTTGTATGGGCCTATTTCACAATTCAGGGCCCTTGATCTCTTTGACCCTTCACTAAATAAGGCCCACAGGTATCAAGCCTTGGGACTATAATAAGGGAAACACAGGTTTGGGCTTTACAAAAGCAAGACTTCAATGTAGTAAGAGATTAGCTACAAAACCAAGGCTCATCGATTAACTCACACCAGCCCCAGTATTGGTTGTCAATTGCTTTTAGACACATTGCTATTAGTTTTTACCAAGGAGTTTAACAATGATTCATGCACTTTTAGCTCGTGCAGGTTTTGAAATTATTAAAACCAATAATGCGTTCTCTTGCATTTTATCTAAAATGGTATGCCAGTTTGGAGGTAAAGAAGAGACTTAAGGAATACGGAAAAGAACTCATGAAACAATGGGAAGTTGACCCTGAACTTGTCACTTTAATCATACCATCAAATGAAGCCTCAAAGAAGTCAGAAAGGTGGAGAATGGCAAAGCACTGGCAAAAACACCTTACAGATGTCTTTCAAAAGCTCGAGGAAAACCTTCATAACTCAGGCCATTTAGAGGCTGGGGAGAAATTTTATTTCATGAAAGAGGTAGATCACTTATTCCAGCCACCAATATTTGGTAGGAAGTAAATTGCGAAATTGCTTTGAATTTGAAGCTATATAAAAGCCATCTACATTGAATCCATTTGATAGACAAACATGCTATCTTACTTTTTATTATTTCTCAAAATCATTTTTCAACTAGCAACTCTCATCCTCTTGGGTTCTCTCATAAGATTACAAGGATTTTTAGTTTTACTTTTAATGCACTATATGAAATATGTTGTTTCCTCTGATTTCATTTCTTATCATTAACTTATATGCATATTTTCATCTTGTTTTCTAGAAGTATATATATATATATATATATATATATATATATATATAGAGAGAGAGAGAGAGAGAGAGAGAGAGAGAGAGAGAGGTAAAAACATGTACATGTATGCATACCTACTAATTTTATGATAAATTAATACTCAACTATCTATCTATTGTTGAATAATCTATTTTCTAAGAATAAATTAGTTTGTTTGCAAAAAGTCATTTATTTTTTCTTTTACTTTTTTATTTGCATAGGAGTTAAAAGAAGAAAGTGATGAGGAGGAGGATGAAGAAGACTCTGATGATGATTATGATTGTTGATGTTTGGTGTGGCTGCAAAATTCAACAACCACAATAGATGACGTCGTTTGGTGTGGCTGTTGAGATTTCAACAGCCATAATAAATGCTCTACCATTTCGGCTCCACCAAAATTGCCCATTTACTTTGACTCCTCAAATTCTGCCTCTCCATCTTTCTGCGAGAATTCTAGGGAGCATGTTCAGTTTTTTTTTTCTTCTATAAAAGGGGTGCCTCCAGGGGGTAGTATGTGCATGGAGTGAGAGCATTAGAAAGCTGAAAAGATTGGGAGAACTCCATCGCCATCTTCTGGCAAGATCTGCTCCTATTTTGTTTGGGATTGATTTTCTTCTTCATTGCTGCCATTAAGGGTTCTCTCACACCAAATCAAAGCAGTCGTCTATGTTTTTTAGTGCTTCAAGGTTTTGTTAAAGGCATTTCGATACTAGTAAGGTGGTCAGTTTGTAGTTCTCTCATCAAGGGCATTTATAAACAAGTTTTCTTTCTTCTCCCGTGGATGTAGGTTTCTTTGACTGAACCACATAAATTTGGTGCCATCTTTACCTTTCTTTTGCTCTTATTATTTGTTTTATAATTCACATATTTCTCAATTATTTTCTTATTTGCCATGCTAATTAATCAGTAATTTAGAGTTTAATCCTATCAATGAGATTATTGATGATGATGATGATAGTTAAGGAGGAGAAGAGAGATCAACAAGCATTTTGAGGACAAAGAGGAAAAAATGTAGACAAAGATTTAAGATATATTTCATGTTTATGTATTTTTTTATTTAAAAGGATTCAGCTTGAGCAAACGATACATTTTGTTTAATAATGTTCTCACACAAATCAGAATGCTTTGAAGAAGGAATCAAACAAAATGGAGGCCCATGATATCTTTAGGTATTTCATGTTTATGCATTTCCTTAACAAAGTTCAAATGAAATCGTTAGGCTCTATTTGGAAGGAGTATAAATGCAAATATATTGAGTGCAAAACCTTGCATTTTGTATGCATTTGTACTGTACATATTTGTATTTGTACTCCTTCCAAACTGAGTACAAATGAAGATTTGTAGAGTGCAAAACCTTGTATTTTGTATGTATTTGCAATATACATATTTGTATTTGTACTCCTTCCAAACTAAGCCTCAGGAGTATCCCTTTCTCTGTAGTTTGTATGCGGGAGAGAGAGAATCCCGCCCAAGTGACTAAAACTGCCAAATCAACACTCCGAACACGACCCCCTCACATACTCATAAGAGCCACCAGAAAAAGCCCCACATTCTTCCCCTCGATCGTTTGCCTCTCTCACCCCTTAATGAATGGCTTTGTTGGGTTTTTCAGAGGAAGGGGAGGTGGTGGTTCACACTTCGAGGGCAGGGTTATAGGTAAGAGTTTTAGGATTTGGTGTAAAAGAGAGAGTTGTAGTTTGTGTAGGTGCTTGATTGGTGAGTTCGAGGGAGATCCCCCCCAGTGTTGAAGATGTCAAATGCTGGGTCTCTGGTTTCGGGAACTTGGAGCCGGTATAATACTCATGAGTAGATGGGGGCATAGATTTATTTTTTATCAGCAACAAAGGGGAGCATAGACAGATAGCTTATTAATCAAATAAATTTTTCTTGTAGTGTAATCATGCTATACTTTTATTTCAGATGTATACTTGGTCTTATATACCCCATTTTTTTTTGTACAAGACTTTATTATCTGATTGTAATCCTTAGTAGGATAATGAATGATTGAGTTTTAGGGTACATTGTGCTGATTCTCTTTTCGAATAAAAATATAAAGTCGTTAGTAAAATCTTTATGGCTTTAATGTGTTCTTTGGAATGGAAAACAATCTTTACTAAAAGGCAAGTGAGCTTAGTAAATTGCATAAAAATCAACTGCTTAAGAATAATTTACTATAATTAATCTTGACTTTTTCAAAATGGGGCATGAAAGAAGCACTTGGGGCACAATATCATTTGCAAAATATCCATAAATTATCTTATGCCTCAAATATACCTTCATGCTCTTCCATGAAAACCTTGACCTTATTTTCATCATGAAACATGTGATTATTTAAACAACCTAAAGTTTTTTTATTCAAATCAATTAGACTATGTTTGGTTTGAAGGAAAAGATAAGGAAAAGAAGGGAAAGACGAGGAAACCTATATAAGGTTTGTAAAAATTTCCCTACCTTTTCCTTCCTTTCCCTACATTTTCTTTCAAACCAAACATAACCTTAGAGAAAAGGCATTATTCATTTTCTTTAAACTACCAAACTAAAAACCAGCAACAGTGGTAAGTTTCCAATAGTTTGTATTAGAGCACATGTTTGATCCTTTCTTTGAACTATTCTTTCTAAGAAGAGACAAATGAGTTATATAATGGTGCAAAAAATAAACAACAAAACATAAGACGATGTGATGGGGTTGAACAAATAAGTTAATGTACTTATTCAATAGTGGCTTTGACACACTGCATTCTCATTCTAAAATTGTGGATAGTACCTTTGACACAAATGGTTCACTTATTCTTTTCATCATCAAGAAAATCAACTACATTGGTTATAGTTGTAGATGGTGATCAGAGATAGGGAAATAGGTTTCATGATTGAGATCTTAGAGTTTCATGGAGGTATGATTCTAAAAGAATTCATGGATTAGTTGTTGTGCTTTAAGAATTCCTTGAATTCAAGGGAGTTCTTAAAAGAAAGATTGTGTCCTTAATGATACATGCTTACTTTACCAATAACTTCAAAGTCTTAGGCAAGGAACTACAGTAGAAAAGTATATAAAGAAGTTTCATTTATTAATGGCCCAAAGTAGGTTGAATGAAACTAAAGACCAATTAGTGGCTAGAAACATTAGTGATGTATTGGACATATTTGATTGTTGTGATGTATCTATGATATAATATCATGATCTTACAATAGAAAAGTAAAGAAATAGACCTAACCAATTGGGACAACCCAATGAAATGTGATCAGACCACCTCTACATGGAAACCCAAATCCAACCCAAAACCCAACTATTCAACCATAGCCTTGTGGATTGAAGCAAAGTTAGGGCCATGGACCAAACCAAAATACAATTAGTTTATCTAGTTGAAAACCTACAAGTATTGTGAATTAAGTCATAGGTCTAATGAATGCACATGGAATGATAAAATAAAGGGGGTTGATGTTTGTAGAAGATGTGGGTGAACACCAAGGGAAAGAATATAACTTTTTAGTTTCACCTTTGTTTGATTTATATGATGATGAGATCTTAGAAGATGAATAGGTCTATGGGGATATAGGTTAAGCCTTAGTGGTGCAAAAATCATTTGTAGCTCCTAAGGATGAGCCATTAGATTGGCTTAAAAATAATATCTTCTACACCACTTATACCAAAGGCAAGAAGATAGTGAGCTTTGTAATTGATAGTAGGAGTTATGAGAATGTGTGGCATAAGAAGCAATCCACAAGTTGAACATAAAAACCCAATAACATCCTCACCCATATAAGCTTGCACAGTTAAAATGGAAGAATTAGGTGTCAGTAACACAATGATGTCTAGCGGGCTTCTTTGTGGGTAAGGGGTATGGTGTGATGTCTTGTGCATGAATGCATGCCATCTATTACTTGTACATCCATGGAAATTTGATTTCCATGTTATCTATGATGGATGGAAAAACACATATTCTTTTGAGTTCAAGGGGAAAAGGGTGCCTCTATGTCCTTCATAAGAGATTATTGCTAAACCTAAACCTAAGGAGGGTGCAATCCTCTTTGCTAAGGTTAAATTCACAAATGCCTTAGAGGGGACAAGTACTATATATTCTCTAATTGAGAAAATGCTTAAAGTTAAAGATGCGAGGACTCTAAATGTAGTAAGGTATTACTTAATGTATTTAGTGATGTCTTTCCTAAAGACTTTACTTGTAAGATTGGCACCACTAAGGGATATCCAACACTGGATAAACTTATCAGCTAGTGTTAGTCTCCCTATCAAATCTTGTTACAAAATGAGTCCTACTAAACATGAAAGATTATAGAGGCAAGTAAATTGGCTACTTGCCAAAGGTTTTGCATGGAATAGCATAAACCCATTTATGGTGCTCACTTTACTAGTGTCAAAGAAAGATGACACTTGGGGGATGTGTTGATAACTAGGCAATTGACAAGATGACCATTAGATGCTGATTTCCAATTCCACACTTGTATGATATGTTGAATCAGATTTCTAAATTCAAGGTATCCACTAAATTGGACCTAAAATTAGGCTACCATAAAATTAGAATCCATCTCGGTGATGAATAGAAGATGACCAAAATGCGAGATGCTTGTTTGAGTGGCTAGTGATGCCATTCAGGCGGTTCAATGCACCAAGCACATTCATAAGGGTCATGCGTTAGGTACTTGAGTCTTTTATTGGCTATACTTTGATGTTATCTTAAGGCCCTGTTTGATGATTAAGTACTTGTTACTTAGTACTTATTTTAACAACCACTTAAGGTTGTTTGGTAACCCACTTTTCAAATCACTTATTATGTTTTAAGAACTTATTGGGATGGGGATGTTTGGCAATTTACTTTCCCCATAAGTTTTTATATTGACACAAATGACAATTTTACCCTCCATTGTAGATTACTCAGATCTCTCTCTATCCCTCTCATTTTCTTCACTGGAACTGTCGGGACCACCAAAACTATAGATTGGACAATAGAAAGACTCCTCCGATTAACAACCTTGACAAAATTCTTGGATTGCCATTTCTGCCTCCTGAGTCTCTCTTGACTCCCTCTCCTTCTTTTGTTGTCTTCTAGCTTTATCCCCAGCTAGTCCACTTGATATCTTAGCATCTGCTTTATCCCTAGCTAAAACCCTTACCCTAGCCCCTCTGAGTCATCATCTAAAGTTTGAACTAGAAGAGAAAGAAGGAAACTCATTCATGGCTTCCAAACTTCGTTTCTCAAATATTTTCAAATCCCTCTCACAGCGTTTTGAAATGGTTTCAACATTTCCTATAGTGTACCATTTTGGCTTGATTCGGGATAGACCCATAAGAAGAGAAATAAGAAGCAATGCATCATAGGATCCCTTCCTCAGTAAACTCAGTGGTGAAGATGGAAAATGTGAAGAAAGAAGGAACAAAACTTATTAGAGCCCCCCAACCTAATACCCAACAGACCCTTGAGAGGAGAGAAATGACGAGAGCCATATGAATATCATTTCAATGGAAAATTCAAGCTTGGAGACAGTGAAGATGATGAGAAAATGAGAAAACTTGATCAAATATAGCAAACTCATTTTGGATCCAGTAGAGAGGGAAAGAGAGATGGTAGGTTCAATGGTGATGCTTTTGCCTACAAATTCGACTTTAGTTCGGACATCGTCGATGAGAGGAGTTGCAACAAAGTCCTTTAGTGTAGTTTCCTAATAGACCCATGAAGGGAGAGAAGAGAGGGAGTCCATTGGATGAGAGTTTCCTTGAAAAGTTGAGGCTTTGCAAAGAGAAGAAAGGGAATACAAACAAAACTTTTCCCACCCAAGTTGCAGAAACTGATGTCAAAGCAGAACCAAATTCAACGCCACAAGATATTGATGAAGTTTTCAAGAAAATGAAGGAAACGGGTCTCATCCCGAATGCTGTGACAATGCTTGATGGCTTTTGCAAGGATGGGCTGGTCCAAGAAGCCATGAAGATATTTGGGTTAATGCGAGAGAAGGGTACGCTCCCGGAAGTTGTATTCTACACGGCTATAGTTGAGGGCTTCTATAAGGCTCAGAAACTTGATGATGCCAAGAGGACTTTTAGAAAGATGTAGAATAATGGGATTTCACCAAATGCATTCAGTTATACAGTCTTCATTCGGGGATTGTACAAAGGGAAGAGATTGGAGGATGCCATAGACATATGCATTTAGATGTTGAAGGCCGGTCATTCCCCAAATGTGACAATCTTTATAGGCCTAGTTGATGCGATTTGTAGGGACAAGGTATGGAAGAAGCGAAGAACACCATTGAGAGATTGGAGAAGGGATACTTTGTCAATGAGAAGGTTATCAGAGAATATTTGGATAAGAAGGGGTCGTTCTCACCATTAATAGTTGTATTTGGGAAGAAAAGAAAACCAAAATTTTGTGTCCACCGCTTACAAGACCTGTAAGAATAGCTATAGGAAGGGAAAAGTGGTGGACCTATAAGAACGACTATATTAACTATACACCCAATTCCGCCGGCTGGCTAGCTCACCGTTGAACGTCGCCGGTGAACCTGCAACCAAACGTGGCCGTTGCCTGTTGTTGTAGGGTTTTGAATGGAAGAAGAAGATGATAAACTCAAGTGAGGGTAGTTTTGTCATTAAAGAAAAAAATAGGGACAGGTTTGTCCAATTTGAACGAAGAAGCACTTCTTAAAAAAGTGATGAAAAAAGCCACATTCATGTCACTTTTTTAAGTACTTTTTTTAATAACACTAAAAAAAAAGAGGGTTTTGGTGACGTCAATTTTGCGACGTTTAAATGAAGCATCGTAAAAAAGTCTGCCTTTTATGACGTTAATAATAAACGTCGTCGAAAAAGAACTTTTCACAATGGTATACAAAATTGTTGCTAAAAGTAACTTTCCACAACGTTTGTTCCTAATGCTTGATGACGTTTAAAATAACGTCATAAAAATTCTTTCTCGCCATCCCCCTCTTCTTCCTGCCATATGTATTCGGTGACGTTTGTCTCAAACGTCATCGAAACACAGTTTGACGACGTTTACTTATGAACCTATAACGACGCTTAGTTCAAACGTCATTAAAAGTATTGATTTATAGTTTCTTAATTTTTATCATTTCTTAAAATAATTATTTGATATAAAAGTATGTTTTTATATTTAGTGATAGTTTTAATTTCTTGCAAATTATTTTTAAGTTTTATAAGTATAACTAATGTTTTGAAGTAATTAATTAATTATTTTTATTAGTTTATTCATTAGTATTATAAATTTACATTCAAATATTAAGTATACTCATTTTAATTAATATTATTTTGAATATTAAATATTTAAATATGTCCATATTATAATTAGTTATAATTAAAATACTTATACATTAATTGCAGTAGCGATAGATAAATAAATAGGTGGAAAATATTTACATTTGATTGGTTGGTTTTTTAAAAAAGAAAAATAGTAGGTAAAGCAACCCCAATAAGAATTATATATTAATTAATTAAATGTTCAATATTAGTTTAATTAATTAATTAATAATATTTTCTATTATGTTATATTTTTTATTTTATTGATAATTATTAATTAATTAATTAACTAGTTTGTTCATTAGGGGTGAGTGTTCAGTTTAGGTATCATGACTAGGCCTACAACTTGAAAAAGTTGAGAAGGGTTGGATCACGCTAATATTTAAATTAATTTTTTTAGCATATTTAAGTTAAAGTTAAAGTTAAAAAGTATGAACCCAACCTAACTTGAAGCTTTGGGGTTGGATTAATGTTATGGTTGAGTGTTCCACAGCTCATATTGGGTTTGGTTTACCTATACTTGACATTACCTAGCCTAACTTGCACTAGGGCTGTCAATGGGTCGAGTATAACTCGATGGATAAAAAATCGATTAGGGTTGGTTTCGGGTCCTAATACATTATCCCGAGCCTGATTCAGTTATAGGTTTAAAAATTATCGAGCCTCATTCAGTTATAGGTCCTTAAAATTTATTATTGAGTTGATTTCAATTCTAACTAGACCCGACCCAGACCCAACCCATTGACAACCCTAATTTGCACCCCCTAATCATGATCTAGTAGGGTGTGCCAATAAAAAATTATTGAAAAATATTCATGCAAAAATTATTGAATAATAATGAAAAAACATAAAAAATTAATTAAAGATTTGAAAAATTCTAAAAACCCTAAAACTTAATTAAAATATTAAAAATAATAAAAAATAAATTAATTATATTTTATTGCAAAAAAAAAAAAAATGAATAACAATGAGTGGGGAACCCATCCCCGTAGGGATCAGGGGTGGAGAACAAATTTTATCCCTGATGGGGATCACAAATGGGGATGGGGTTAATTTCAGTATCGAGGTCAAGAACAGAGAATATGATCCCACTATAGCAAATTCAGCATATATCAACAAATTTCTTAGCAGCACAACCAACACTAAGAAATCCGTCGCTATACATGTTTTTTTAAGTGGCGATTAATAAAAATCGCTGCTATAGAAACCAACGTTTTAAAAAATGACTCAGAAATGGAACCGTTTTGACCACCGATTTCCATGTCAATGACCTGACTGTCCGGTCTGAATGGACAACCTGTTTTTGACAAACAAATTAAAAAAATAAAAAATAATTAAAAATAAAAAACAATCACAAATCATTGAACGGGTTGACGATTCGATCACTCGAGTCAACGATTTGTTGACTTTTTCAATGTTTTGACCAAAAGCGGGTTTTAGGTAAAACAAAACCAGTTGCTTGGACAGTTCGAAAACCTTGGTAGGAACAATTAAGCATGGTTTTTAAAACCGTCCAGGAGACCAAACCAGTCAGGGGTCTAGTTATCAGGTCGAATGGTCTGACCAATTGAATCGAAAGATCAGCTCGTTCTAAAAAAATAAAAAAATTAAAAAAATTAAAAACAGCCAAAACCGTTCAAATGGTTCGAACTTCCACTCGAGTCAGCAGTTTGCTGACCAAAATCAACGATTTTTGAAGAAATTCTGGTTTTGGGGAAAACTGAAACCGGTCACATGACCGGTTCCCTTTTCTGGTCCGACCGTCTGGTCCGGTCCGATTTTGAAACCATTGAAAACCCAAAACATTCACTCGCACATTGATAACCCAAAAAGAGAGAGTATTCTCTCCCGCGCAAACAAAACTCCCAGTCTCACTTCCCTCGTCATCCCTCAGTCTGCACCAGTGAACCTCCCACTTCCATCCATCTCTCCTTAATCTCTTGCGTCTCCTTCCTTCGGCGTCTGAAAAGAAGCGATCGGATTGAACCAGAAATCTGGTGAGGTAAGTAACCGATTTCTTTGTCTTTTCCCCTTCCCCTTACATCTTCTCTTATTTTTTCATAGTTGAGTGCTCCTCATTCTCTTCTTCTTCTTCTTCCATACTAACTTTTCTTTATTGTTCGAACAGGACATCTAGGTTTTCATAGTTCGAACAGGGCGTCTAGGTTTCCATCACAGTTTGAGTAGGGCATCTAGGTTTCATCGCCTGAATAGGGTAAGCAAAGAAAAACGTCATTTCTTTGCATAGCTATTATTTTTATGAATAAATCATCTACTATGTTTGTTAGGGTTCCTATTTGATTTTTATGGAATTTTAATTCCAGTTTAGTTTTCTACCATAAAAATTTCAGTTTAGTGAAATAAATCTATCGATATGCTATTACTTCCAATGATAGACGAAGCGGTCCAGATAGGAGAGGATTTCAGTTTAGTTTTACTTCCAATAAAAATTTCAGATTTCAGTTTAGTTTTACTTCCATAAAAATTTGTTGATACCTCTACGTCTCTTCTTCTTACCAAACCTACAAAGTGCCAGATTTCAGATTTTTACACTAGTATTATTTATTATTTACTCTGCATTCTAGATCTGATACAGCAATTGGTTGAGATAGTTAATTTATTATTTACTCTGTTTTTTTTCAGAAATTAGACTATTCTGGAACTTCACCCTAATAATTTTAAAATTCAGTCCAAAGACAATACTTAACGGAATTTCTGTTTAAGCTAGCATGCTTCTGTGGTAGGTTTGATTCTTCTATACAAATCATTTAGAGATAATATTCAGAGAACCATATTTTTATGAGTAGTAAATCCATTGCCCAAATACCTCCATTCCAAGTTTGTGATGGAATAAATAAGGTGATGTCTAGAAAAGTGATGGTATATTAGAGACCATGTCTCTCACATGATTAATGCTCTCTCTACAATTGGTCAGATAAGAATTCCAGAAGTTTTGGTTGACACGTTCTCTTTTTGAAAAGTTCAAGATGCCTAATTGTGGAATGTGGATCATGCAACATGATATATGCAAAGCAGATTTTATAAGGTTCAGGGTGCTCCAGAACCAAGGTCCATGAAACCAGAAGGAAACCAGCAAGTGGAGGAGTGCATATTTGTTTGGAGTAATACAGACATAGCTTACTTAGGGATAGAGTGATAATGTATTAACCATGAAATGGCTCCCCAAGATCTTGAAAGGTGGTTCAGTTGTTATCGAGTGCTAATTGGATAACCAAAGAAGCATTCCCCTCTAGCCAGCAGATATCTGTAATTCCATACAAGAAAATCCTTCAGTAAGTAGATTCATAAAAGTAATATGTATCCATTAGCAAAGTTAGGTTTACTAAAGAGTCATAGGTTCAAATATCATAGAAAGTGGAGGTTGAGGAAGACTGCCAAACTATAGCTTGCTGGATGTGGAAACAAGATATGATTTCTTGAAGACAGTCATAGTCCTTAGGTACCTTATTGAATGGCCCATTCAACTAGGTACCAAAAAGTGCAAATGGACAAGAAGACTCTCTATCAAGGGCAGGAGTGACAAGGAATCAGCTTGAATGGGTCCGTCCAGTGTCGAGTTGTAATCTGTATTTTTTTCTCTTTTTTGATGTAATGAGAGCTATATGAGCTTGGATGCTGGTATTATATTATCTTTGAACGACTTTGTGCAAGCTTTGGCCTGCTGCTTTGTTTTCTTACAGTAAGGCAGTTCTAAGGAGAGGCCATCAACCTTTTTGTTTAAGTATTAAAGGAATTTCTTTATCTGACAGAAAATGTGGGATGCACTTCTTCCTCCTTGATCAACTGACTGGGATAAAAAGCCATCTCCCAATACTGGTCACAGCTTCTAGGGTCTTGGGAGTGGTGTCCCAGATATGGACCTAACTCTGGCAGTTTTTGGCATGAAGTGGCCACTCTCAGACTTTAGTTCATGTTCTCACACTTACCAGCTGAAGATTTGACCACATACTAAGGAACATCCCTTCCCAACTGTCTTAGATGACACAAATTTATTCATCCAACACTTGAATTTAAAACTGAATAGGCAGCTTTCGCTAGCAAGATCCAATGACCCAGGCTGACAAACCTGAGATTATGGACTCTAAATCCAACGCATGTTCTTTGGATGCATTGTTCTATATATTGCATGTATAAGTGACTAATCACACTTTTGACTTGTTAGTATTTTAATGTGAAGAGTCCTTAGGCCCAATGCATGCAAAATCCTTTTTCATAACAGTTTTAGGCACTTTTGTAATGCTGTCTTGGGTCAGCTTATATGCTGATTTCTTTTGTAACTTCTTGTTGCATATTAAAGCTTCTTAATTAATGAAAATTTTCAGAGTTATTGCACTCCTACCTGATATAAATACTTTTTGTTTCAATTACTTTTGAAAATAAGAAAAAATAAAAGAATAGGAGGAAATGGGAAGAGATCATAGGCTTGAGTATGTGAGTTACGAGTTGGTTGATAGGAATTTAAATCTAGCCAACTAGTAGATGTTTAAAATAGCATAGAAGTAAAAGAAATCTAGTAAATGTTTCTTACAGTAATGAATCATCTTTGTTTTTTACATGTTCTTTTTTATTGTTTATAAATATAATTAATCCATATGTGCTAACTATTTTAATCTTTGGTGTGATTACAGATGGACAGTGAGGATCACATAGATCCAGAACTCCCCAACAATGACCATACTGTAGAGGAGGTTGGAGGTTCATCCTCCCAAGCCCCTGGGCCCTCCCGTAGAAAAAGGGGGTCAGGGAAGCGTGGCAACACAGTGTTGCCACATGTCCTACAGAGGAAGAGAGATCAAGCTCCAACCGTGGAGCTTGATCATTATGATCGGCCTGTTGGGGAAGTGAGGCCAGAATTGATGTCGTATATAGGTATGTTAGTGAGGGATTGTTCTATAATCCCAATCTGCACCACCGATTGGAGGACAATAACCGATGCAAAAAACAGAATTTATGATGCTGTTAAAGTAAGATCCACATTGTTTTTGTTAGTTGATTATTGCCTTGTATTTTTTTTTGATGAATTTGATTATTGCCTTGTATTAATTATTAATGCCTAAAATTTTTCTTCTTTCATCTTTGGTAGGAAAAGTTTATTGTCCCAAATGAGATGGAGAAAACAGATATCCTTGCTGTAGCTGGAAAAATGCATCGATGCTTTCGATGTCATGTAAAGAAGAAATATTTTGACAAATATGCTCCTGATCATGAGAAAGCATTCTCGGAGGCACTTCAACATGAGAGAAATATTGATTGTGGTGATCTTCAACGCCTCTTTGACCATTGGGAAACGCCAGAGAGCAAGGTATAAATTGAAAATAATATTGGTAAGTCTTTTTAAGATATGGTAATTATATAATTTTTTGATTAATATCACTAAATTGTCTTTGTTATAGGCAAAGTGTGAAACGATGACTGAAGTGAGGTCACATAATACGGTCCCTCACCACATGGGCCGGAAATCCTATGCTGCTCACCTCCATGAAATGGTGAGAAAACTAATGCATTTATACCTTTGATTCTTTTGTTAGTTTATATATTGACTCTCAATGGTTTGTTGTAGACGGAAGAAAGAAGGCAAAAGAATATGCCCCCACCTAGGAGAGAGGACCTATTCAAGAAGGCCTATACAAATTCCCAGGGGGGGTTTTATGACCCTCGAGCGAGGGAACTTGCTGTAACTATTTTTTTTATTTTTATCCATTTAATTATTATTTGTGTGGTTATGTGATGGTCCATTTTAAATAAATATATTATTTGAAATTGTTGTAGGCCAAGATGAAAGCATATGTGGATGAACAAGCAGAACAGGGCACCCAAGTTGAGCCCATTGGTGCCAATGATGCAGTGGCGGTGATTTTTGGTAAAGATCATCCATCACGTGCTCGTTGCTTGGGCTTTGGGGTGAACCCAAAGCGTGCATTCGGAACTAATGGGTCCAAAAGTACCACCAGTAGTACATCCACTTCGTGTGATTCAGAGTTGCGGAAAGAAAACCAAATGCTTCGAGGAGAGGTGGGTGATCTTCAAGCAAAAGTAGCACGATTGGAGTCCGTGGTGGAGCAGTTAGCGCACCGTCAAGGATTGGGTGCCTTCTTTCCCACTCCTGCTTCAGTTCAGGTAAAATCTTGAAAATTGATCCCTCTACTATGGTTAAATAGTTGATAAGAGTGCATCTTGATGAGTATGGTAGGTGAAACTAATTCCTAAACTATAAAAACCCCAAACCTAGAAAACTTAGAAACTAATTCCTGAAACCCCAAACCTAGAAAACTTAGAAACTAATTCCTGAAACCCCAAACCTAGAAACTAATTCCTGAACTATAAAAACTCCATTCAACACCATACTATTGAATATTAAAACTTTGGTTGTTCATATCCAACAGCCTGGGCTGTCAACAGGGCTCTCCTTGCAATGACATGTTGGTTCACACAGCAATGAATCCAACACCTACACTATTACAAGGGGTCTCT
The DNA here is from genome assembly GCF_056320005.1 of Nelumbo lutea. NCBI lineage: Eukaryota > Viridiplantae > Streptophyta > Magnoliopsida > Proteales > Nelumbonaceae > Nelumbo > Nelumbo lutea. The sequence goes on from NC_142688.1 coordinate 44,543,936, forward strand.
GTAAGTTATATATCATGTAGAGATATCCCAGGCTATCGAATTCAGACATTGGCTTTTAAACAGTCTACGTGAACTAATGAGTTCATGTAGGGAGAACCCTGTTGACAAATTGACAGCAGGCTGCTCCTTTTAAAAAAGAGCTTTTAAAAAGGAGGTATTGGTCCTTTTCAGGGTGGATGTTAAAATCACCTCACCTAAAAAGGCCTACACTTTTCTCCAACAAATCTCATTCTGATTCAACACTTGATTTTCAAGGTTGCAACAATATATAGCCATACCTGCTTTAAGTTTCCAACAAAAACATGAAGAAGATGGCTCATCATCTTTCTCTGTCAATACTTTTTCACCTTCCCACCATATATTGACAGAGATTATCCACAACTCAACAACCTTTTTAATGAAAATGACCACTAGATTGGAACGATATCAACATACATTGCATGCTTGTACAGGAGTCTGAGCTCTATGACCCAATTAGATCCATGGAGAGCAATTTCAACCCAAACCCCAAATGTGTTTCATTTTCAACCTCCTTGGGACTAGAAAAATCATAATCTTCTAATTGAAAGAATGAGAAAGAATTCTATCTTGTTGCTGTGGGAGTTAAAAATAATTAAGCAGATCTGCATAGGAGATTCTTGAATAAGTCAACTTAGTTTTCTGATTACTATAAAACTCATGAGCCATGGAAAACAGATCAGTTAAGAACTGAAACATCTCGAAAGCATGGAAAAAGGAAGTCAAAGCGATTCTGGTGATAGTAACAATGATGAAATGATAGTTGCCTAAACCATGAAATAGGATTAGTATGTATACCCACAAAAAAGATTATGGAGATAAGGTTCTAGGAGTGTAATACAAGCTACATGTTGTTAAGAGAAGTGGTAGAACAGTGCAGCTTTGATGGTGAGGTGAGATCCAGTCCACACCATCTAGAAAATCATCACTAGCTATCTTACCTTGATGAACCCAAATTTGAGTTCTCTTGTGAATCAGAAAGGACCACGTAGCAGCTAAGTAGTAGAAATGTAGAATGAGTGAATGACCTATCATGTCAGCAGAAATTGAACTACCACTACTGAACTGAACTGAACAAAAGACTCGCTCTTTCTGGTATACGTGTAGGTATTTCATCAGGCTTTAGTTTGCACCATGTGAACTACCAAGAGGAGTAGGTTGAGTACTTGAGTTGGAGCAATCTGTGAAACAACTTTTCTCTTTCCCATCACTTGGTTGAGGTATAACCCAAAGCCACTTGATTGAAAGAAAAAACAACTCTTTTACAACTATGCAGAAAAGTAGACAATAGCAAAGGCACTGAAAACACAGAGCTCTGGGTGCCCACATCACCTTGACCTCTTATCCTTCTCAACAATTTCATGTTTCAAACCAGAAAAATCGACCTGATAGGACTAGGGATTCATAAAATTAGGTACACTTGTAGTCTTAATTAGAATCAAATTAATGTCTCAAAGTTGCTAGAGGATATAACAAAGTTGCTTACATTTTAGCTAAAAAGGCCCTTTCAAATCGATCCCTAGAATTTTATGATTGTTTGGGTGTTGGTCTGCATTATTATTGAGGTGATGGCATTCTTATGAGAGAGAGAGAGAGAGAGAGAGAGAGAGAGAGAGAGAGAGAGAGAGAGAGGCTAAGGTTGCAGGTCAATAATCACTATGATCCACCGTCCCTGCAAAACTGTCAATGGTCTCCACATGAATAAACAAATAAATTAATAAAAGCTTATGTTAAATGAAAGAATTTCAAAAAGATGAAACCCAGACAAATCTGTTATGTTCTATTCATATAAACAGAAGTCCAAAGTATAAGCTAGCTTTTATATGAATAGGGTAGGAGTTTGCTAGTCTAGTCTGACTCGGGAATCTTTCACGTGACATTCCATTAGGGCTCCATGTCTTCCCCTCCCTCTGAAAGAAAAAAAAAGAATTGAACTCATGTAGAAGGGTTTCTTTATTTTTTTCAATTTTCTGATGAAAAAAAAAACAACTGTTGGCTTCCCTTTAGAAGGATGGATGCCCAGAAGAAAGAAGAATCTAGTTTAAGAGGTTTCTACCTTATAATTGTGGTTTACCTAACTCAGAAAGTCATGCCACAGGTCAAAATTCATGGTGTTTGCAACTCAAGTGCTATCTCATGAACTCCACAAAACTGAAAACCCTTACTGTGGCAATTCACAGTATACGTGTCCTGTTTTCTAACAATCAGATATGGAGGAGCTATATTTTAAAACGCAAAGTATACAAGCTGAATTTTGTAGGTTAGACCATGGAATGGTATGTCCCCAAAACAGAGATCAAGTACAGCTTTGAAACCATTTGAAAAGTGTAAAGGTCCCCAAAACATCTTGTATATGCAAAGCTTCAGTTTGCACTCTGTTTTCACAGAGATCAAGTACAACTTTGCAACTGTCGAGCGGGGTTAGTACAAATATCTCCTTTAGGCTCAGCTTATGTATCAGTAAACCAGCCACCCACTCCAGTCCAAAACAGGTTTTTTTGCTATCAACACCAACTTCCTGGCCCACTGTTCTTTCTTGAAGTTTACAGCCAAGCTATTGTTTGCTATTGTTTGCAATTAGCTTGAGTTTGTTTAATTATGGTGACTTAAACATCTAGAAGAACAAGCTATTGTTTGAATTTTAAAAATATATATTGTGTAGAGCCATGGATTGGAAAACAATCATACTTTGGGTGAAAATTATCTCCATACCTCTCATGATGCTCCGCCAGCAAACCCTGGAAGCCATCTCAACTTTATTTTTATTTTCATGCATTTATAATTTTTTGCGTGAAAATAATATTCTATTTTCATCATCTTTTACAGGAGATCCAACAACTTGGATTAGAAGCATCTCATGCACGTGAAACAAGTCAGGAGAGGGAAGGAGCATCTTATGCACATCAAACAAGTCGAGAGGAGAGGGGGAATGTGAAGGGGAAGAAGAAAGTTCCTTTTAGATGATGTATTTTTATTTTTGTTTTTGGTTTTGAACATAAAACTATCAAATATTTTCTTGTAAAAAAGATTGTTGGGCTTAAAGATGATTGAAAATTTAATATTTAAGTTTATTTTTAAATTTTGCATTGTGTATTAATGTGTATTCAAATTACATGTTGATAAAAAGTCTTGTTTGGCTTACAAGTTGGTAAAAGCCTTATTGGGCAAATTGCATAAAGAGGTGATGGATGGTTAATAAACCATATAAAAAACTTTCGACGACTGTTTAATTGTCACCAAAAGTAAAGATTCACAATTTAGACAAATGTCACCAAAAGTGGGTTTGACGATGTTTGCTTACCGTCACCAAATATATCACTTTTGGTGACGTTTATAAACGTCGTTGGATATATCACTTTTGGTGACGTTTATAAACGTCGTCAAATGTATAGTTTTGGTAACGTACACAAACGTCGTGAAACCTCGTTGCTTTCGTTGTGAAAACATTTGATTCGCGACATTTGTCAAATGTCAACAGAAATTTTCTGCAACGCTAAAGATTGCGACGTTTGTACATGTCGCTGAAAACTTACTACGACGTTTGGGCAGCTTTCGACAACGTTTAGGTAACGTCGCAAAACCATGTTTTTTTTTTTGTAGTGTAATAAGTATTTCTTACACTCATAAGTACTTAACAATCATTTAATGTGTGGTCTCATGTCTTAAAAGATGTACTTGTTTAAATAACTATTTTTAAATATTTTCAAACACTACCTAAGGCTATGTTTGTGAGTGCTTGAAAATAACTTATTTTGGGTCGGGACCACACCAATAAGCACTTATTTAAAAAGCTCAAGTTTTGGGCTTATTTTTAAGTGCTTATTCAATAAGTGCTTATTTCTTTTCTAGCCTATCTTGGCTCGTCATGTCATTTTAAAAATACCTATACTATCTTTATTGAAAATAAGTGCTTTTTTAAGACATACTCATAAGTGCTTATTAGAATAAAAACTTGTTTTTAAGCACTTTTCAAATAAGCACTCTCAACATTGGCCTTATATATAACATTGATATGAACTTTGATATACTCATGACCTTGTTTGGAGACTTTATGCAACTATGAAGAAGTGATTCATTAATAGTTAGAATTTTAATAGACCCACATAAGACACTTATTGAAACATAGAGTTTTCATGATCTAGAAATCTTTTACAAGTGATTCATTAATTACTTTAGCACTATTATGCTACCATACACAAATTATACGAAAACCAAGACCAACTTTGTTTTCATTGTCAAAGAAGAAAGGGCCTTTGTTGAGATTAAGGCATGATTGACAGTTACACGTATGCTAGAATTTCTGAATTTTGAACAACTCTTTGAAGTTGAATGCGATGTCTCTGAAGTTGGTTTCAATGATGTAGAGTTTAATGCAGTGGTATAAGCACTTTAGTATTGGCACCATTAACTCATCTATAAAGAATTCATCCTATATTCTATTCATGAGGCGTTCAAGCATATTAGAGGACAATAAAAATTGAATATGAGGCATAAAAATTAGGAAGTATATATCCAAGAATACACATCGGTGCTGAGACACAAATTTGTTGTGCACAATCAAGTGGTAGATGAACTCAACCAAAGGAGAGATATGCCACATTTAGAGCATAGGTGTACCTAGGATTAATACATTCCAAGAATTTGTTGGAAGGGTTAGAAATTAGATTAGAAATGGTCGAACCCAGTTTAGTGGTTGGATGAATTTTTAAAATTTTTCTAACCCCACTTGGGAACCGATTCCTAGTAATTTTGAAATATGAAATTTCAAGATCGATCTTGCACTGGACTAGACTAGATTTGAAACCAAATTAAAAATTGATTATACCTGATACAAAGACCATAATAATACATTCCAAGAATTTTTTGGAAGGGTTAGAAATTAGATTAGAAATGGTCGAGCCCGGTTTAGTGGTTGGATGAATTTTTAAAATTTTTCTAACCCCACTTGGGAACCGATTCCTAGTAATTTTGAAATATGAAATTTTAATATTAGTCAAAAAATTGGCCTCCAATTGAAGATGGCGCATTTTGATTATGAATTGGATTCAACAACATTGTTTCAGCAAAGCTGGTCTTTTAATTGCTTAAATCGAAGTGGGTATGTAAAGAGAGCAAGAGAGTTGAGAGAATTGACGAATTCACCCTTACCCTCTTAGTCCCTTATATAGAGCACTCTCTTAATCTAAATGAAATTTAGATTAAGACTTTATATTTAATTTGATAAGAACTCTCTTCTTAAGAAAATGGGTGTTGCATACCTAGATCTATGCCCATTTTCAAAAGTATGGGCGTTATGCCCATTTTTTCTAATGATTCATGTCCTAAGGTGTTGCATGGCCACTTTGGGCCTGGATATTGTATGGTATGGTACCCACAAATGTCTTACAAAAGTGCATAAGGGTTTGACCCCACTTCTAGTTGTAGTTAGGCCAAATTCACTACTAAAGGGCCAATTAACTTGGGCTCAGTTTGGGCCCAACATTTATATATAAATAATCATTGGATTCAATCACCATATGAAGATCCAAGGATAATGGACTTATGTAAGATAAACCCCATCGGGTAATCAACCCTATAATAGTCTGTTAAACCTAACTTCTCAGCCCATAATCATCAAAACACTATCTATAGGGAATGGCCTTTTCCTTGACTGTGACATGCAATGTCACACTAGATTTCTACTCGAATGGATCTCGGGATTAAAGCCTTTTGCAAATATTTTTAAAAAATAGTAATATAACATATAAAAATATTTTGAAAATTAAATTTCAAATATAGTTGAAATCCACTGTTGGTGGTTTAGGTTTCCATCAGAGATAGTGTAAATCCTAATATTAACTTTGTCTGACAAATGAGCTGATACTATCACTATGATTACCCATTCAAATAATTTCTTGAACTGCTCCAAGATGCTTAGATATTTGAACCTTGACGAATCTCATTGGTTGGTTATCAAACACAACTTAGTCCAAAACCTAGTGTAAGGCATAATTGGAAATTGGTTCATTTTCAGTGTTTCTTCTAAAAACCCACTAGCTGTGCTTCGGGTTTAACCCTAGTAGTTGAGACACCAGTGTCAACCTTATTAGAATAAACTCCCCAAGTCTACCCAATGGTTGAGAACATTCTAACTTAACACGAATTTCATAAGCGTCTAATTTAAGGAGTAATTCACAGAAATACAATATTAAGAACATGAAGCAATAATGCACTTTATTCATTTACTAATAAATGTTTATGTACACTAATTTAATTGGAGCTAAGGGCATACACTGTCTAATAGAATTATTAATCACAGACCGTTATTTTGTTGGTATCATGGATGATGTACAATTGGTAATAGGACAAATTTTATAGTGCATGATGGATTGTTCTTTAAAGGAACTAGCATTTAAGTACTTGATTACTCTTGGTGACTTAAAATTATCAAAAACTACATAATGAGGGACACTTTGAGTAGCACAAAATGACACATCTTGAGTAGCACAAAATGACCCATATTACATATGCAAAGTGTCTAAGGGAACATTGACTAATGCAGGACTATACATGCCACTTCTAATTGCATGTGAGCCTTGGGTGGATATCTCTATGATGATCATAGATCACATTTAAGAAATTAGTCACTTAATGTCTTGTAGGAAGACAAGGAAGGCTAACTTATTGCTAGCTTATTCCTTAGAGTCTACTCGTTTTTCAAATTTTGAAAAGGGGGAAATTGATCAATGGGATTTTAGTTCTCATTAATTGAGATACCCATGTTCTTTTTTTCAGATTTATGTGCGGTCTATGGAAAACTCATTTTCCTTGGGTATGACATACTTGGGTAAGTGATTCCCATCTCCTATGTGGGTATGTAACTTTTCCACATTGAGGAAAGTTGCCAATACTTGTGTGAGACAAAGAGTATAAATTCATTGAAGTCTCCAAAGGTTAATAGTACCTCACTATAGTTCAGTAGCTCATACCATTTTTAATAGATTGTCAAATAGAAGAGATCAATAGGATTTTGGAAAATATCTTAACAAAACTTACAGATAACCATGAACAACAATGGGATTTCTTGGTGTCTCAAGCTGATTTTGCCTATAATAGGTACAAAAATATGAGTATTGGATATAGTGCATTTAAGGTTGTATATGGTTCCAAGCCCTTGTTTGATTTCACTTCTTTTATGTACTTATTCAAATAAGTACATAAAATAAGTGGTAAGACCACATAATAAGTGGAAAATAAGCACTTATTCTTATTTGGCAAATAAGCCAGGAATAAGTGCTTATTTTTGAAAATAAGCACTTAAAAAATAAGCATCTTTAAGGTGACTTTTTTTTGAACACTTATTCAATAAGTGCTTATTCAAATATTTTCAGATGATCCAGTCCTTAAAATATTTTTGTAATGCCCAAACTGCATGGATGGAGAAAACCATTGTCTTCTCGATTCGCACAGTTTGAGCAAGGCAACGATGACAAGATCTTGGAGGGGTGATCGATAATGAGTTTAATGATCAGAAATAGACAGCTCGGTGGTCATTTTTCGTTTTCTATCATTCCAATTTCTTCCAAAACCATTTTTGCAAAGTATTTTGGGGGGGTTTTTTACTCGATTGGACCATGTGTGTCGTGGTTGTTTAGATCTAAGATCTATGATCGAAATCTCATTGGAATCTCACCAACGATTGCAGGTAAGGACTCTAGCCCACAAAACATTGCTCATTTCATCTCTTTTTCCATTAAAACACACCGCTGATATTTCATTAATATACACCAAAATTTAGTGCAATATTGTTTGTGTTTTTTGGCATATATTTATTTTTGTGAATAAGTAGAAACAATTATTAAACTTTTTATTATTTTTTTGCATATTCTAAATTTTGTGGTGTGATTCGACATTATTTGCTTCTTGCATAATGTATACTTTTATTGTGGTGTTCTTCCATATTTTAATTGTTGATTATATATTATTATTATAGTATGTTGGTGAAAACATTCATCACTTATGAAAACTGCTCATTAAAAATATTTTCTAAAACTGTTTTATGAAAACTACTCTTAAAAGTATTTTTTAAAAGTGTTTTATGAAAACTACTCTTAAAAGTATTTTTTATAAAATACCTTCCTAAAAGTTCTTTACAAAAAATTGCTCTTTGAAAGTAATTCCTAAAAGTATTTTATAAAAACTACTCTTTGAAAGAACTTTCTGAAGGTATTTTATAAAAACTACTCTTTGTAAGGATATTTACTATTTATTTGTATTATTCTTCATTATCTTTGGTATATTGTTAATATTTTTTCTTAAAATTATTATTATTATTATTATTATTATTATTATTATTATTATTATTATACCATTACCATTATCATTATTATTAGTTTTATTGTTGTATTATTGTTAGGTGTAGGCCCACATGGCACTCCATGTCGGTTACATATGGATCCAAATGTGTCTTGAAGCAATGATGTGGCAAGTTCCTTTGAAATGTATAATACAATATGTGAAAACCAATATTTATATGGGTGTGTGAAATAAGGGCAAAAATGCCATTTCCATAAAATTAAATAATTATTGGGGGAGTGGCTTGCCAAACAACCTCACATCAATATATACTTAAAATAAATATAAGTGGTTTGGAAAGGGGATTGTCAAACAGGGTTAAGTACTTAAAAATAAATATTTATGCAATAAATACTTATTTCTCAAACCACTTATTCATCAAATAGGGCCCAATTCCTTTAGCATCTTCAATCTTGCTATAAGTACATGGCCAGGCCGAGTTCTTGTCAAGGTTGATGATATAGTGTAGAAGTTTAAGAACCTTCATAAAAAAGTGCATGACAAGTTTAAGAACCTCCATAAAGGAGTAGTTGTATTTGATGCAGGAGGCTATGCTTGGGAAATTCTAACAGATAATGATTTACTGGTTGGAGAGTGTGGAAAACTAGCATTAAGGAATATTAGACCGTGTGAGATAGTTGAAGTTGTCAATGAAAATGCCCTTTGACTGAAATTACCTAGCCATATATGAACTCATGGATGTTGTATAAGAGGAAACTAATAAGTTTTATGCAAAATGGGAATGCTCCAAGACATGCATGTAAGAAGTTGAGATGATACAATAAACCTATCTAGGTATACATTTATACTAAGTTGGCTCAATGACCCACCTTAGTTTGTATTTACCAACATAGCTTCATTTTAGGATTTTTGAACTTGTTTATCTTAGTTCCCATTAACCAAGTTAGTATCACAGTGGGATTTCCAAATTTACCTTCAATTAGGAGTTTGTTCTTAGTAGAGATTTAGTTGGTCTTTAATAAATAGTGTCAGGTTAGATTAGGAAACATTCTTGTATGAATCATAAGGTTGTAAAAGAAGTCTATAAAATGAGTAGATCACTGCTAGAAAAGTAGTTCTGTTGATTCTCTTAATTATTCATTTAGGCTCAATTTGGAAAGAGTACAAATACAAATATGTACAATGCAAATACATACAAAATAATACAAAATATAAGGTTTTGCATTCTACAAATTTGTACTTGTACTCCTTCCAAACTGAGCCTTAAGAAATTAATAGATAGTACCCGTGTGATGCATGGACTTGGTTAGGTGAAATTAAGGTTGAAAGAGCCCTTTTAACATTAATTCTCAATTGATTTGAATTAGTGCAAACTTAAGTAACATTTTTATTATATAAATACATTTAAAACTAGAGTTATTATTAAATTGATTTGACCAATAATAAATTTTTACTAATAATTTTTTCAACTAATTATAAATTATTAATTTCAAAATGGATTTTAACTTTGCATATTAACAATATATTCATAGTTAATTCTTAAAATCCATTTTTTAAAATCCAAACTAAACAACCATACAATATAATTTGAACAGGTGCATAAAAATCGGGTTTAAAATGACCAGATGAAGTTGTCTTCTTCACCCATATTGAGGAAATGGGTTATGCCAAACCTTGATGCAAACTAAGGGTTAGGAACAAATAATAAATGTTATTTTTTTTTCTCATAAAAATAAGAACAAATTCTTAAAATCCAAAAAGTTAAAACAATTAAAAATTAAGGTTAAGATGATTTGGAAAATCAATGAAAAGAACTCCCGTTTACGTCTTTGCAACTTCAAAATCTACTATTGAAACACGAAATAGATCAAAGATCATATTATTTTGCAAATTCTTTGCAATCTAGTAATTGATTGCTGGGTCCTTTGAAAAACTGTCTGGGATGAAATGCAATTTATTGAAAACATCTCAAACATAACTTCCCAAATATATCAAATATCATAATGAACTCTGTTGATTAAAAATGTTTTTTTGGCAGTTAATCCTCTCATAACTTTCATGAGGTATTTGGCATTTGAGTTCTGATGATTCATACATCAAGAGCTTGCCCTTGTACACCATTGTCAACCATGGAGTCTTCGGTTCTTGTGATTGATTAGGTCTTGGATCTTAGTGTCATACTCAACTTATTCTTTTATTTATTTAATCTTTTGATGAAAAACTTTTTTCTCTGAACCATGGCTCTTGTTTTTTTTTTTTAATTTATTGAATGTTAAATGAGGTGGCTTGAACATCCACTGTGGAAGTATGTATTTCCAGGATGGAGAGAAATAAAGCTCTTTTTTGATATCTTTGAAGGGATGCATAACGGGGTAGCCCAAACCCCAACCCATGATCCCCCTCCCAAGTCCCAACCCAGATGCAGGTGGAATTCATCCCAAGTCTCCCCTACGATCACCAAGAGACCTTATCAACCAGCTGGTTGGCATTTTGCTCATCAAACTTTAACTCTTCTCAAGTCATATATCATTCTATAAACTTCATTCATAAGAAATCATTGTAGAGATTATCCATTAAGAACTTTGAAGCATTTTTGAGGGAATCGTGGTCTCCATCTCAGTTGATTCACAACACATCGGGGCATTCCATGTCAAGACCAAAAGTCTGAAGCATCTAATCCAATTAAGTTTCTCCTCAGATTCTTTTCGGATCAGTGCACAAAGTATGGTTGGGCCAGTGCTGTCTATACTTCAAGCCCAATGGGCTTTTATGTCAAGGGCTATGTTAGAGAATAAAATCTAGCTATTCCAAGATCTTACTTAACAACTAAAGCTTTTAGGTTGAATGGTTCTATGAGAGAGAAAAGGGAAAAAGATGTTGATGTGACATGTTTTTTTTTTCAAATAAATTCTTCTTATTTTTGGATTAAATTCTTTTCTTTGAAGCTTTTCTAAACATGAGTTGTTTCTGAACTACACCACCAACCCCAAACCAGGATTCGAATCTAAACTCTTCCAGATATGCACTATATAAACTTCAAACTCAGTCCTCCTATACCTGTCAAGGGCTATATTTTTTTTGAGAAAATATTAAAATTGGGAAATCTGCAGAAATGTCCTCAACAAGTTTCATAAAATGTTTAAGAAAATTTCCACAACTTTCACAATTTCAATAATTCTTATAGAAAACCAAACGTAGCCTCAATCATAGAACTAGAATCTTTAATCATGAAGATTGAAGGCATATCTTTCTCTTCTTTATGACTAACACTTTTGCACATCCAATGTCCTCTTTAATGTTTCCTCAAAAACAAAACGAAGCCATCAAGCGCATAGATATCTGATACCTTCTGCTAGAGATGCATTGTGAATGGTAAAACCAAGAAAAAGCAATCACCACTTCCAGAAGAGGACATCTCCAATAAAGTGTCGGAAAGCCTCCAACAATCACCACACCCAGAAGAAGATCATGCCTCTACAATCATCTCCAAGAAAGTGTTGGAAAGCCTCCAGCAATTGCCACATCTAAAAGAGGATCATGCCTCTACAAGCAACTCTAAGAAAGTGTCGGAAAGCCTCCAACAATCATCACATCCAGAAGAAGATCATGCCTATACAAGCAACTCCAAGAAAGTGCCGAAAAGCCTCCAGCAATCACCACATCTAGAAGAGGATCATGCCTCTACAAGCATCTCCAAGAAAGTGCTGGAAAGCCTCCAGCAATCATCACATCCAGAAGAAGACCGTACCTTTATGAACATCTCCAAGAAAGTGCTGGAAAGCCTCCAACCACATCCAAACCTAGAAGAGTTGCATGTATATAGATATGGGGATGAGAAGTTTCAAAAATGGATGATGGAACCCTCCTATTTCAAGAAGATAGTGAGATTTTCTTTGGTCCAATGTAAACAACTTCCTCCATTTGCTCTAATACATTCTCTCAAATATCTCAGTCTAGCGGGGCTGAGCGCTCTCCAGTTTGTTGTCGATACGACGACTGATACTGGCTCCAAAGAGAAATATGATAAGAATGATTTTTTTTTCCAGAATTAAAGCAACTCAGGCTCAGTGGGATGCCCAACTTAGAAGGATGGTCAAGTGATAAAGAGATGCTGGCGTTATCATTTTCTTGCCTTGCCAAGTTGACCATCAAAGACTGTCCAAGGTTAACAGCCATACCTCAGTGTCCATCCATAGAGGAAGTGACGTTGAATGGATGTGCATCAGAGATATTAAAAAGTATCACGGCGAGGAAGAATCCATCCTCCACTTCCTGCACCACTACACCACCCACTCTGAGATCCTTGATAATTAAAAGAATATTCAGGGACTCTAATGATCAATCTCCCCTGCAATCATTGGATCTAGAGACGATGGAAATGGAACAACTTGGTGCCCTTGAAGTGTTGCATATTTCCAACTTCCCAAATCTGGTTTCACTGTCGTTTGGTAATGGTAAGCAATATCTAACTACCCTTAAGGTGTTGAAGATTATTGAATGTTCATAGCTTGAAGAACTGAAGGGAATGCAAGGTCTAACAAACCTTCAAAAGTTAACCGTTGAGAAGGCTCCAAGATTGGTGTCTCTTTTTCTTCGGAGGTTAAGGTACCACAACAACAAGAAGCCACTCCACAAGAAGCTGCCGCTCTGAAATATCTATCAGTTAAAGAATGTCCTGCTTTGATGAATTTACTTGATTCTATGGGGAGTTTATCATGGCTTCGGGAACTCCACATTTTTGATTGCCCCAATTTGCAGTCTATTCCAGCAAATATTAATCACCTCCTTAGGCTACATATTTCCAAGTGTCCACAATTATGAAGAGAATGCAAGGAAAAAAATGGAGAGGATTGGCCTAAGATAAAGAATGTCACCAAGAAATATATATTCTATAGTCCAAGATTAGAGTAAAAGGCAATTGGACTTGATTAAGGATCCTACTTCCTTTCAAGGCCATCGTCTCCATGGCCGATTTACTCATTTTGAATATATTCTATAGTCCAAGATCAGAGTAAAAGGCAATTGGACTTGATTAAGGATCCTACTTCCTTTCAAGGCCATCGTCTCCATGGCCGATTTACTCATTTTGAATCCTTCTCAGGTTCGCTCCTTGTATCCTTGTTCTCTCTTTCTCTTTTGTTGGTATTACTTTGATTGTTTACATCGGAAACACAAGTGGGATCCTGACGTAGTGTGGAAGCAATAAAATCGGGCTGGCTATGCAAGCATCGGGCGAACACAAGCTTCTAGCGAAGCAAAAACAAAAAACTCTAGAAGAGAAAGAAAAGGTGGCAAAAATTGAAGTGTAAATCTGAAGTGTGTATTAACTTGGAAAGAGCAATATTTATAGTACATCTGGAAATTGTAAAAGAACTAGGAAAGAACAACTAAGATAGATATCAAAACATCTAATCTAGATAGGATCGAATTCTTCTTGATCTTGGTCTTGATAGGATCAAATTCTTTGGCTTGATCTTCACTGTCCGATCTCCATGCATGAATCTTGGAAGTCTTGGATTATCTTGAACTCTTGAAAATCTTGATGGATCTTGAATTCTTGAATTCTTGATGAATCTTGAATTCTTGAATTATCCTTTCTTGAACCTTACCCTTATCCTTATCCTATGAGCTGCCACCCATATGGTGAGATGGGCCTCCATCATTTTCCCCCACTTGGAAAGAACTCGACCCCGAGTCGTGACTAGTATATGCAAGTGTCATCTCTGGTAGGTAGAGATGAAGGTCGACAACATTGAACGTCTTAGAGATACCCATATGATCTGGTACGTTCATGACATAGGCATTGTCGTTGATTTTCTTCACGATCTTGTATGGACCGTACTTCCGAGGCTGCAACTTGTTGTATTTTCCCATTGGAATCCTTTCCTTCCTTAAAAATACCATAAATTCATCGCCGACGTCAAATACTTGGTGTCGACGATGCTTGTTTGCTGTCAACTTTTACTTGGCATTGGTTTGTTCGAGCTTCTGCTTCATGAATTCTTGGACGGATTAGATCTGGTCCGTCATCTGCTCTGTGGAGGTACTAACACCGGGTACTCTGGGTAGCTTCACTAAGTCCAGTACATGATTTGGAACCTTCATGTAAGCAATGGAGAATGGAGATCTACCTATAGAGCTATGTACTGCATTATTATAGGTGAACTCAGTCTGTGCAATGGCGAAGTCCCATTGTTTCGGTCTCTCCTGACATATATTGCGAATCAAATTACCAAGGGTCCGGTTTACCACCTCTGTTTGTCCGTCCGTCTACGGATGGGTTGTGTTGCTGAAATTTAGTGATGAGTCAAATAACCTCCATAGGGTCATGCAGAAGTGACTTAAGAACCTTGTTGCTGATGCATCTGCTGTTTTCTTGCATGGAAGGAAGTGAGCCATCTTAGAGAACCTGTTAACCACCACGAAGACAAAATCCATGTTCCTTTGGGTTTTTGGCAAGCCTAGCACAAAATCCATGGACAAGTCTTCCCAAATAGCAGTAGGAATGAGTAGAGGCATGTAGAGACTAGTATTTTGAGTTTGTCCTTTAGTTGTCTGACAAATATAGCATCTACTCACAATAGTGGACACATCCCTTCTTAATTTCAACCAGTAGTAATGCCCCTCGACTGCCTCTATTGTCTTGTCCCTTCCTAGGTGCCCTGCTAATCCACCCCCATGCAGATCCCTAATAATCTTTTCGTGGAGGGAGGTGCAAGGGATGAACAACTGTTCCCCCTTCATAAGGAATTCATCATAAATGTAAAAATCTTTTGCTGACTGTCGATTCACGCACTTCTCCCATACCTGTTGGAAGTCCTCATCCTGGGCGTATAGGTCTTTTAGGCATTCAAAACCCACAATCTCAATACTGAGGGTCTTGATGAGAGTTACACGTCTGCTAAGGGCGTTGGCCACTTTATTTTGTTGTCTAGCCTTATACACAATTTTGTAGGGGAATTTGTCAAGGAAAACAGACCATCTTGCATGCAGATCACTTCTTAACTGTTTCTACCCACTAAGATACTTGAGGGCATAGTGGTCAATGTAAAGAACAAATTCTTTTGCAATTAAATAGTGTTCCCATGTTTTCAAGGCTCTCACCACAGTATAGAACTCTTTGTCATAAGTGGACAACTTTCTCCTAGATTCACACAACTTTTCACTGAAGAAAATAATGGGCCTCTTTTCTTGGGAATACAACTCCTATGCCAACTCCACTAGCATCACATTCAACTTCAAATAATTTATCAGAATCGGGTAAAGCAAGGATAGGGGCACTACATAACTTTTCTTTTATGAGAGCAAGACTTTGCTCTTGTTCTTCCCCCCATTGAAATTTTCCCTTTTTCAAACATTCAGTGATGGGAGCTACAATACTGCTAAAATGTTTAATAAATTGCCTGTAGAAAGTTGCTAACCCATGAAAGCGCTTTACATCTGTGACATTTGATGGGGTCGGCCACTCCCTAATGGCTTCCACCTTTTCTTCATCTACTTTAATTCCTTTCTTACTCATAATGAATCTTAGATTATCACTCATAAAAGTGCATTTCTTCAAATTAGCATATAATTTATTTTCCCTTAATATTTCTAGGAGTTCCCTAATATGTCCAATATGCTCAGTGATAGATTTGTTGTAAATTAAAATATCATCAAAATATACCACAACAAATTTACTAGTAAAGGGACGTAGTACCTGGTTCATTAGCCTCATGAAAGTGTTAGGTGCGTTGGTTAGTCCAAAGGGCATGACTAACCATTCGAACATGCCATCTCTAGTCTTGAAGGCTATCTTCCATTCATCTCTAGGGCGGATTCTAATCTGATGGTAGCCACTCCTGAGATCGATCTTTGAGAAAACTACGACTCCATTAAGCTGATCTAGCATGCCGTCTAACTTAGGAATGGGGAATTTGTAGCCAATAGTAATTTTATTAATGGCCCTACTGCCGACGCACATTCTCCAACTGCCATCCTTCTTGGGTGTTAGCAAAGCTGGTACTACACAAGGACTCATACTGACTTGAATGTGTCCCTTTTTCAACAATTCTTTTACCTTTTCCTGTAAAATTTCATTCTCCTTAGGACTCATTCTGTAATGTGGGAGGTTAGGTAGACTAGCACCTGGAACAAAGTCAATATGATGCTGTATATCTCTCATTGGAGGGAGTTCATTTGGTAATTCATCTAGAACTACATCATGGAATTCATCAAGTAGTCCCTACAACACTTCCATTGAAATTTTATTTTCCTCTAAGGTCTTATTCATATTCTCTCCATTTACTATTAACGAATATACCTCATTAGTATCCTTACATTCTTTTACAAATTCAGCATGATGATGGGTAATAGTAAAGATTTTTTTTTTCATTTGCTTTTGGGGCCTTAGGAACACTCTTTTTAGCCATGGGTAACAAAGTGTAGCGTATACCCTCTTTTTCAAGTTGGTAGGTATTCTTCCTACCCATGTGCCTTGCATCTGTATCAAATTGCCAATGCCTACCTAACAAAACGTGACAAGCATCCATGTCTACAATATCACAATATACTTCATCATTATACTTACCAATAGAAAATGGTACATTGTAGCGCTCCTCCACCCGTATGCCGTCTCCTTCCTTAATCCACCCAATTGTGTATGGGTTTGGATTTTTTCAGGAAGTAGTTGCAACTTTTGTATTACATCCCTACAAATAATATTTTTTTGACTGCCACTATCAATAATTAAATCAAATAATTTACCCTTGACAGTACATCTGGTACGGAACAATCTATGCCTTTGAAAGGTATCTTTATTTTTTTGGGACAACATTAATTTCCTCACAACACAAGTATACTCTTCATGTTCATATGGACCCTCTTCATCTTCCCCATCAGGTCCACAGTATACTTTCTCCTCCACATCTTATTCCTCCTCCCTTTCCACCATATTAACTGCCTTCCTTCTGGGATAGTCACTGGACCTATGTCCAACCTCATTACATTTAAAGCATTTAAAAGGAGCAGGCTTTGCATAGTGATTACTGGAGTTGATTTGTTCCTGTCGACAGTTGCTGGTCTGTTGTCGCTCCCGCTGTACCGACGATAATTATCACTATGAGCCTTTTCTTGGAACATTATTTCTGCTTTCAAGGCTAGGTTCCTTGCTTCCTACACACTAAGAACCATATTGGAATATCAATTCTGCTTTCAAGGCTAGGTTCCTTGCTTCCTGCACACTAAGAACCATCTGTACACCAATTTTATCTCTGATAGACGATCTCAAACCACTCAGATAACGGGCTGCCTGCTGGTTATCACTTTCAGATAATTGATTTCTTTAAGCTAATCTTAAAAAATTCAGATGTATATTCATTTACACTACAGGAACCCTACGCACACCGTTGGTATGATTCAAACATGTATTGTTCATAATCTGGGGGTAAAAATCTACCTTTGATTAACTGTTTCATGCACCTTCAGGTTCGAACAGGACCCCTTCATTCTCTGATCCGAGTCTCTCTCATGCGTTCCCACCAAACGGATGCATCTCCTTTTAGTCGGAAGGCTACTAGTTTGACTCTCCGTTCTTCTAGGATTTCCATATACTCGAAGAAATGATCGACTTCTGTGATCCAATTTAGAAGTCCTTCTATGCCAAGATCCTCACTAAAAGTAGGAATATCTACCTTGAATTTAAATTCATTATTATTCTAACTCATCATCACTGTCATCGTTAAGAACTGGACGTTGGGATGTAGTGTTGATGGGTGGTCTGTCGTGGTCGTCTCCTTCAATTGGATGTGGATTTTCCTGGTTCTGTGGAACAACCTCCCGTAACAAGGTTCGCAGTTGTTCAGCCATCTTTGCCAATTGCTGTTCGATGTTACATGTGGCCGTGTGCTGCTCTTCGATTGCTCTGTAAACAGCTAGGAACCCCTGATCTCCGTCACGGGGTGGGTTGCGATTGCTACTGTCTTGGTTAGACATCTGAGTGGGCGAACTCCCTACTCTTATACCACCTGACGCAGCGTGGAAGCAATAAAACCGGACTGGCTATGCAAGTACAGGGCGAACACAAGCTTCTAGCGAAGCGAAAACGAAAAACTCTAGAAGAGAGAGAAAATGTGGCGAAAATTTGAAGTGTAAATCTGAAGTGTGTATTAACTTGGAAAGAGCAACATTTATAGTACATCTGGAAATTGTAGAAGAACTAGGAAAGAACAACTAAGATAGATATCAAAACATCTAATCTGGATAGGATCGAATTCTTCTTGATCTTGGTCTTGATAGGATCGAATTCTTTGGCTTGATCTTCACCGTCCGGTCTCCATGCATGAATCTTGAAAGTCTTGGATTATCTTGAACTCTTGGAAATCTTGATAGATCTTGAATTCTTGATGAGTTTTGAATTCTTGAATTATCCTTTCTTGAACCTTACCCTTACCCTTATCCTTATCCTATGAGCTGCCGCCCATATGGTGAGATGGGCCTCCATCAGATCCATATGTTGTTGGATTATTTCTTGCAGATAAACATAATTGGTTCCCAAATTAAATAGAAACGCAGAAGCATGTTTTCCGTTATATGTGTTTTCTTTTTCATTTAAACTAAAGAAAGTAGCTAGTAACGTGTTTTGCTTTATATATAACCTCCATAAACAGCAGATGTTGTGTGTAGCCTCCATAAGCCTCTATGCAGTCTACAGCTCTTTATTCACTGGCCGTCTAGCATTCTTAAATAGCCATCGTCTCGGACGTCTTACCGTTTCTGGCCGTGCACCATACAGCCTTCAGCTAACCATCCACAACCATTTAGCTTCCACAAGTCACTGAATTGTATAGAAGTAATATTCCTACATCTCAAAATGAAATTACACATAGGAGTTTCTGATTATCTATTGTGTCCTTCAGGTGTCTTCCATGGAAGCTATACATCCCCCACTAAGACTACCAACGTATATACGGGGTTCTATATTCATTCTTAAGAAGTGGCATCATAATAGATAGAAAGCAAAAAGTAAGTAATAACTCTTTATCTTGGTACTTGCTTTTATATACAGTAATTTTAAATCATTATTCATTTTTCTGAACAAATTAGGTGGAATTAACTCTTTATCATGTTGAAGTTTGGATAATTTGGATCTTTCGATGGATTTGACCTTCTCGTATATTTTCCAAAGAATTTTATGTAGTCTATTAGTTTATGAATTAGTTGCTTTGAATTCCATGTACTATCAACGATATTTGATTGGTGCTGCTTAAAATATTCTGTTGATTTAGAAAGAAAGAAACATGGTTATTTCATGATATCCTTAATCCTCATGCTTATTCTTTTCTATTGGCCTTGCACAGGGAAAAGCTAGACTCATCAATGATATTGAAGCAAAAGTTGTCGACATGTTCAAGGTCACAATTTCGTAATGTCGATAGATGGATCGAAGCTGTGTTTTTTCTTTCTTTATTTTTGGTTTTTGGTTTTCGGGTCTGGGTTCATATGGTGTTTTGATTCAAGATAGAAGTGGTTACCCGCTAGTTATGCTGCTTCAGTTCAGGTTTCATTTTCCATCTAGGTAGAGGCTGAAGCAATCAAATAAGGATCTTGTTTTGAATAAGAGGCTTGTAAGGAGATGATAGATTGCTCTTCTAAGGTCATTTTGTTATTGGTGTTTGGTTTAAAGTATTGTGTTTTTGCTTCTGTAAAAGACTCAGGTATTCTTACTGCTCATGAGGATGAGGTGATGACAAAGAAGGGTGGTGGGGAGTGGTTTGGTTGGTAGCTTCTCTTTGGCTTCTTCATTTCATTCAAAATGATATAAACACTGTGGCAGTTAAGGCGAGAGCCAGTGAGGATATGTCCTCCACTGGATGGCTTTTGTTTGTTGGTCTTGTGTTTTGAAGCTTTGTGAGTTTTTGTGTGTGGTCCTTATTGTGTTTTTCCATTACTTCTGTTTGGCTTTAATGGAAATTTTCTTTACCTAAAGACAATAACAAGTATGTCTCATACAAAACAATTATATATACGGAAAAAGACTTAAACGTACCCTATGTTTCTAAAAAGCGACTTAAAACATACGCTGAGTTTCTTTTTTCTTGGGTTCGGCTTCGGTACAGACACCCCCTGTCAGGGCCCCGTTCGCGCATTTAAAGGACGCGCCACGCGTCATAAGCATGCGAGATGCTTCACGCTGTTAGTTAAGCCATCTCTCCTCTCCTCTCCTCTCCCTTGAGTGTCGCAGACGAGACATCTCTTTTCCCTCTCTCTCTCCCTCTCCACCCGACGGCGATTTAACAATCATCACCGCCGGCGGCAAATAACCATCACCGCCGGCGAGATCAACCTAAGCTAGTCAAGTCCTGGCACTAACAAGGGGTGAGTGAGGCGATATCAAGTGTGGTGACATGACCACCTCTTCAAATCTCCGAAATGATAAGCTTAATGGGAGGTTAATTTTTAGCCAACTCTTGTTCTTTACAGGCACATCAGCTTTCATAAGTTCTGAATTCTACTTAGAGCCACTTCCATAGTTTTACTGTCCATTCCAAAACATGTATCACAATTTATGAAATGGGTGAAGACAGTACGCGAAGCCGACGGCAGTGAGATCACAGAGTTTGTGATTCACTTCGATTGGTTATAGGAGTTCAGACTGGCATCAGTGTGATCACACAATTGGTGATGCACTCTGAGTGGTGCTGGGAGTAGTGCTACGGGCTCTATTCTTCTCAGCATGAACCCTGCCGGCTTCTGTGACGGATCATCGTCGTGGTAGATGTATGCGAAGCCGCCGTGCCGGGTCAAATCCATTCCGGCCATCTCATCTTCACCAGATATCCTCAGCAAATTCAATCTATATAGCGCATAGGACAGAGGAGCCACGGTGGCACTGACCCACCCAATGATCACCAAAATCTGAATAAATGTGAGCTTCTAGGAGCTTTCCACCTCCGCCCATGAACAATCCATATGGCATCCCCGCTGTGTAGACCTCCTCGACATATGCCTTCCTTGCAAACAAGGACGTGAATATAATCCCCCAAGCTTCACAGCCACCGTACAACTGCGCCGCCTCAAGTGGGTCGTCGTATTTGTACTTCTCGGTGAATCTGTTGCATCCAATCTAGACCCAAGCGGCGACGAACCCGCAAATGATAGCAGCCCACGGCTCCACCACTGAGCAGCCGGCGGTGATGGCCGCGAACCCACCAAGCAACCCGTTGCAGACGTCGGTGATGGCCGCGAACCCACCAAGCAACCCGTTGCAGACGTCGGTAACGTTCCAGTGTCCCACAAGCAACCTCTTCCCGAACAAAGTGATTAGAACAGCTGTGCAACCAGCCAAGGTCGTAGTTATTGCCGTCTGGCCAATGGCGCTCCACTGTCCATGGTAATTTCCTGTCGTATAGGGCTTCAATATGATCCCAAAGGAACCTGGATTAAATCCATACCAACCGAACCACAGCAGGAAGGTACCCAGCACGACCAACGACGCGCTGTGCCCACGCAAAGCCATAGATCGACTGGCGTGATCGAACTGTCCAATTCTAGGACCCTCGATGAGGGCACCCCACAGTCCAGCAATACCTCCCAACAAGCGAACGACTTCCAATCCAGCGAAATCGATGACCAGTCCTAAAGGCACTGCCCCAACCGTCGGGGGACCAGAACCAGTGAGAGACAATCGGGTAGACAAAACCCGTCAAGAAGGATGAGTAAATAAGGTAAGCGGCGAACTGGGTTCGCTCCGCTATCGACCCACTGGTGATCCCAACAGCGGCGATGGCGAAAGTCCACTGATACAAGTTGCTGTAGTCGAGGGGAACGCGTTCAGACCACTGGTGATCCCTGCAGCACAAGTGTACTATAAAATTAATGACGTACGTACGACAAACTAACAGAGATGGAAATCGTTTTGCTAAACTAACGGCGTGAAGCATCCTCGCATGCTTCAGCCGTTTACACGATTTGGAGGACGCGTGGCACATACGGTGCCCTAACTGAGGGTGCCTGTACCGGAGCTGCGTGGACTTAAAAAACCTTGTGGACGTTAAGTTTGACAAAATCAATTGAAAGACTCATTTTTCCCTTCATTATTCTACAAAATTTCAAATAATATTACACAAAACCAAAAAAGAAAAACAAATGAGAATTAGGTGGTGTTCGGCACCGTGTTCGTCTCATAGATGGGACTGGTTTCTATACTTTATTTTTGATCTCATATTTTATTCTTCTTGAAGGGCTAAAATCTTATTGCTTGTTTTACATTTTAATATTTTTGTTGATAAAATATTAATTATTTTATTTATTTTTTTTAAATTTTAATGTTTTTATCAATAAAATAATATTTAAAATATTTAAAATATAATTTTTAAAATTTTAATTATTTTACTATTGTTTTTATATAAAATTAATATTTATTGGTTGATATTAATTCATTGATGCACTTTTCAATATATTTATTATATAAAATACAAAAATTAAATATTTATGATTAACTATGTAGATCAAGGTTTTTGAACCACCGTTATTTGGACAATTGAATCGTTTGACCTCGGAACCGTCTAGGCAAGCGGTTCTATTTTACCCCAAACCCGGTTTTTGGCCAAAAACCATTGAAAAAATCAACTTGTCGACCCGAGCGATCAAACCATAAACCCATTGACTCGTTCAATGGTTTTGACCTATTTATTTATTTTTTTAATTTGTTTGTCAAAACGGGCTATCTGTTCGAACTGGACGATTAGACCGTCGACCCAGAAACCGGTGGCTAGAACGGTTCCGTTTCCAGGTCATTTTTTAAAACGTTGGTGTAGATCATTCATAAATGTATTTGAGATACATGAAATCAAAAAGTGTAGTGTGGAATGGTCCACACCACGCCTACAAAACGTCACTGTGGGTGTGGACTGGTCCAATCCACACAATTTGTCCATATTTCAGAACAATTGTAGACTGTGGTATGGTGTGGATTAATCATTGCCACAATGTGTGGTGTGGACCAGTCCACACTCACCAATTTCTCATCCACACAACAAAACACCCCCTTAATCAATTGAATATCAATCACTATCAATTTCGTGACAAAAGTATTTTGGGGATTATGTGATTAACCAAATCAAATTGATGAAGAAGCATCATTATTTATTCACCTTGCTAATGGTGAAAAGTAGTATCTTGACATTATAACCATGCCCAAATCAAACAACAGAAACAAAATTGTAGAATAAAAGATAGCAAATGCCCAAACAATGAAAAAAAAAAGGAAGAAAATGGCAGTTTTTCACCATGGAGAATGAGAATGTGTTATAATAAGCATGCATGTTTTACCAACAGAACTCGATCATTCGAATAGGAGAAAATACCGCTACAGATTTTCTTCCGACAATGAAGACAACTTACTCACAATGCCAAGATCGTTTCTTTCTTCTGCGTTTTCATGCTATAATCTCCACAACAACAAAACTAAAAGAAAACCTCATTCTTCAATTGAACCTTACCAAATTTCGAATAGGTAATTTTGTCATTTGTGAACTGAATGTTTTAGACCTGTAAAAGTAAAACCCCTTTCATATCTTGTAATGTAAAACATTTTGTAACAAAGAACATGCAACAAGTCAAGAACAGAGAAAAACCCAAAACCGTAAGCTGGTTTTTCATCTTCTTTTCTTCATTTTATCTTCAACTTTTCCTCCATATATTTTTTTACTTCCTTTAATTTTTACCACCACACTTCCATTGCTTCAAAAATTTTTTGGTATTAGAGCAAAAGATTCATCCAACCATTCAGATCTAAAACTAAAACCCTTCATGGCATCAAGTTCCAACAACTCTACTTTAGTTCCTTTTCAAAGATTTCCACTTCCCATTTTTTACGGAGAAAACTATAATTATTGAATTATACAAATGAAAACATTTTTTCATCTCCAAAGAGATTTGGGAGTTGGTAAATGAAGGATATGAAGAACAAAAAAACTGGGTAACTTGCATCATGGACTAAAGACAAATAGAATGAATACAAAGAAAATAGGAAAGATGATGCTAAAGCCCTGTACTATATTCAACAGGCAGTAAGCAAAACAATCTTTCTAAGAATCATGGCTGCCAAAACCTCAAAGGAAGCATGGGATATTCCCAAAAAGGAATTTTAGGGCACTGAAAATGTAATATCCATAAAGCTTCAAACTCTTTGGAGAGATTTTGATAACCTTATAATGAAGGAAAATTAATTTGATCAAGAGTTTTTTTTTTGTTGGTATTGAAGAGTCAAAAGATTTGACTAAACTATCTATGCATGAGTTAATGAGCTCACTTGAAATTCATAAAGATAGAATGGAAAAATTTATAGCTTTTTCATTAGTGCAAGCTTTTCAGTCCAAATTCACCATCACAAAAAAAAAAAAAAAGGAAAAAAAGAATGAATTAACGAAAAAAAAAGAGTGATGGTGAAATAGAATGAAGATGTTAATTCTTTGAATAGTGGTTGTAGTAACCACATGATGGGAAATAAATAATGTGTTCTTGAGTTCAATGAAGATGTTAATTCTTTGAATAGTGGTTGTAGTAACCACATGATGGGAAATAAATAATGTGTTCTTGAGTTCAATGAAGATGTTAATTCTTTGAATAGTGGTTGTAGTAACCACATGATGGGAAATAAATAATGTGTTCTTGAGTTCAATGAAGATGTTAATTCTTAAGTGAAACTTGGAGATGTAAAATTCTTAATTGTTGATGAAAAGGGTGTTGTTGTAGTCCGGATTAAGCAAGGTAATTTTAAACTTATTTTTAATGCTTTTGGTTTGATTCAAAATTTTCTGTGTTGGATAGCTTATTCTAAAAGGTTATAATGTGCACTTTGGTATTGATGAATGTGTAAGATCAAATCATTGGTAGAGAAAAATGGTAGCAAACAAAGTGTTTCCATTAACCATGTCCTATATTGTTAACTATGAGCTAAAAAGTGAGAAGATGAATGAATCCATGTTGTGGCACCTAAGATATGGACACTTGCATTTCAAAAGTCTTTCATTGTTAAACAACAACAATGTTGTGATTGGACTTACTCAAATTGATAGAGAACATAAAGTATGTGAGAATCGTATCTATGGTAATTTAAAAGCACCATTGGAGCTGGTTCACGCTAACATTTGTTGTCCCATGAAGACACATTTGTTCAATAACAAGACGTACTTCATTTTCTTTGTTGATAATTTTACTAGAATGATATGGGTATTTTTTTTTAAATGCAAAGTTATAAGTATTGTCTACTTTTATTCAATTCAAAGCATTTTTGAAAAATAAGGCATCAAAAGAGAATCAACAATAAGACATACACCACAACAAAATGGGGTAATTAAAAGAAAAATTGAACCATTGTACAAATGGCACAAAGCATGATGCAAAGTACAAACCTTACTAAAAATTTATGGGGTAAAGTAGTTCATACTGCTGTCCACATATTAAATTGCTCTCTCACCAAAGCTGTGCAAAACAAAATTACTTTTAAATCATGGCACAAAAGAAGCCTGTTGTTAGCCCATTCAAAGTGTTTTAGTTTGATGTCAAATCATCCTTCATAAATGGAGATTTAGAAGATGAAGTCTATGTTGAGTAAGCAGAAGCATATGTAATAGAAGGAAAAGATAATAAGGTTTATAAGCTTCAAAAAGCTTTGTATGGATTAAAAGTAAGCACTACGGGCATAGAATACAAAGATTAATAAATAGTTCAATAAGAATGATTTTGAATAAAGTTCAAATGAGCCATCACTCTATGTCAAGAAGGAATGTATGCATGATTTTATTCTTGTTTGTCTTTATATTGATAATTTGATTTATACAACTAATAACCCCAAATTGTTGAATGAATTCAAATTAGCAATGACCAAAGAATGTAAGATGACTGATTCCAAAGAATGTAAGATGACTGATTTGTGGTTAATGAGACACTTTCTTGGGATTCAAGTGAAGCAAAGAAAATGTGAATTTTTTATGTCTCAAAAAAAATATGTTTATGATTTGCTAAAAAGATTTCATATGTCAACTTGTAAACCCCTAGCTACTCCTATGGCTATTAATGAAAAGTTGTCAAAGGAAGATGGAACTAAATTGGTAAATGCATCAATCTATAGAATCCTTGTTGGTTTATTGATTTATCTCACCAATACAAGGCTAGATATTGTGCTTGTTGTGAGCATTGTTTTAAGATACATGAACAAGCCAAGTAAAATTCATTTTAGGGTAGCAAAGAGAATACTTAGATATGTAAAAGGAACTAAGACTTTGGGATGAAATATGAAAGTGGGCCGGTTACATAGATGATAAAAGAAAGCACAACTGATATGTTTTTTCCTTGGAAAGTACAATGGTTTCTTGTCATCCAAGAGGCAAAATATTGTGGCATTCTCTTAAACTGAAGCCTCAAAGACCTGGAACTTTTTAAGACCATGGTCAAAGCCTCAAAGGCCTGGAACTTGAGCCGCCAACTCTGTATTAGCCCTGTTTGGACATATATTTTGAGCTTGGAGTCTAGGCCCAACAAGATCCAGGATTCAGCTACAGCTCCTAACATAAGTGCTAAGCTAGGCCCGGGCCCAGCCCATAATCACCCCTACCAGCTGAGCTGACAGCCATTTAGAACATTCCACTATGTTGTTTTTGGCATTTGTGATTGGAGAAGCCCCATGCTAGCATTCGGTCTCTGATTGCTGAAAGCCTAGCATTGTAACAATTTTGTGATTAGTTACAAGCTTATTAATTCCAATATTGCGACGCATAAGGCAGTCAAATTTTGTTAATTCAACTAGTTTGCTTTTTCCCTTTAAAGATGTATCAGATTTATGGTGTACTTTATTTTCTTGCCAAGCAAAAGAGTATTCTTTCATTGTCGAGTTCAGATCAGCATCCCACAAGATGGCACCCTAAAACGTCTTAGAGCACAGTCATGTATTAAAAATATCTTTACCGATGATAATACAAGAAATGATAAAATATCATAAAAGATATTTAAAATATACGGCGAGGATGTATTGTGGGATGTTATTGAGGGCTGATGTGAATTCTTTATTGTCAAATGTCAAATGGAACACGCAACCATCTAGCTTATGAATCGTCACAGGTACGACGTACAATGTGAAAGATGTCTCATTCGAAAAAGCTTAGCTTCTTATTCTTTTATACAACTAGATTTGGTTGATGGATAAGCTAATTCTCAATGTATGTTGGAGGCTGTTTTGGATGATTTAGAGTGCAACTTCACAAAAAATGCACAACATGAAAGTGATCTTACTTTGTTTAATTTCTTATCAAAAAGAGATTCGTTTTTTCACAAATGAAATTCTTTGGCAGTAGCTTTTGAATTGTATAACTACATGGAGAATAATATCATTGAAATTAAATTTAATTTTTATGACATGCACTAGGGCTATTCATGAGTCGGGTTAGGTCGGTTTATTGGCATTTTTTCAACCGACCCGACCTGGTCGGTTTACCTTGAAATGAAACCGAAACCAACTTAGTACTAAGTAAAACCGATCTAGTCGGTTTGAATCGGTTTGGGTCGATTTTGTGAATGATTCTTTCGGTGTAAACAGTAAAGGATTCAAGTCTAACAAAGCAAAGGCTGAATGCCTGAAAATTAAAAATGCTTTGATAGATTAAAACTAATATTTATATATCAGAAATTTTATATATAATATGTATATTTCTGAAGTAAAACTGAAATATATATATCCACAAATATATATTAAAACTGAAATATA
The DNA here is from genome assembly GCF_056320005.1 of Nelumbo lutea. Lineage (NCBI taxonomy): Eukaryota > Viridiplantae > Streptophyta > Magnoliopsida > Proteales > Nelumbonaceae > Nelumbo > Nelumbo lutea. The sequence continues at coordinate 44,571,990 of NC_142688.1, forward strand.
TATAGTAAAACTGAAATGTATCAGACATATATATATATATATATATAAGCCGGTTCGAGTCGATTCGGTTTCGATCGAACTATCGGTTTATGTTTTTTTGTAACCCAAAATCGACCAATACCGAAGAAAAACTGACCAACTCAGATTGGATCAGACCGGATTGATCAATTTGGTCGATTTAGATCTTGTTATTAACATATCCTTTTTATATGGTATAGATAACTTGATTTGCTTGAAGGATATATATATTCATGTAGTTAGGAGGCTTTTTTGGATGGGTTAACTAGAGTGGAACTTCATAAAAATGCACAATACGAAAGTGCTTGTTCCTTTGTTTTTCTTGTCAGGAGGAGATTTTTTGTCAAATGAAATTGCTTAGCCAATTCCGTTATGAATTGTGTTAAGTACAAGGAGAACAATCTCTCATTCAATAAGGATTCTTATTCTTTTATACAAATAGAGTTGCTTGAAGGATAAGTTAATTCTCAGGTTTTTTTGGACGGATTAGAGTGGAGATTCACAAAAATTGTACAACTTAAATATTCTAATATTCCTCTGTTTTCTTACCAAAATGACATTCTTATTCCTTTACACTTTCTTTTCTCTGTACTTATCTATATATATTCACAAGCTGGTTACCCAATTAGTAGCAATAACTGGGTGAGTAAATCGTAAACATCGTATTGTCATCAGTACTTACCTTTACATCCTTCCCGCCAAAATTTCACCCATGCTCCGTTCATTTCAACACAAGGTGGTTGATCCAAATTTAAGCAGCAGCTGCGAACTGCAAGGGAACGTCATAAGGGTATGTACTCCATAAATCGACCCTGTACCTTCACTTCGGTTTCATTTCGCAGTCATAGTTTTAATTGAAGTATCTCTAACCCTGGTCATTGGGCGTTAGGTGTTGTTTGGCAAGTCTTTTTAGGAAGATTTTTTGACAGTTTAGATGGCCAAAAAATGTAAAAAGCTTTTGGGGTCTTTTTTTTAAAGATTTACTGTTTATTAAATATCATAGTCTACTATGATCAATAAAGCTGTTAATGAAAGATTTTAGGAGAAGAAAGATAGGAAGTTTCATTTGAAACTTTCATATTTTTTGTTATTTTGGGTTTTCATTACCAAATAGAGAAAAGACCAAGTTTTAATCTTCCAAATTTTGAAAATTTTGACGGTCATACAAAAATACTTGCCAAATGCCCTCTTACCATACTGACTTTACCAACCAAGTCAGCTTTAAGTTAAATTGTTGTTCCATTTGTTCTTTTACCCCAATTTCTCGTTCCTGTTGTCCTGCTTTTGTTCTTCTCTAAAGCTATATTTGGTTTGAAGGAAAAGGAAGAGAAAGGAAGGGAAGAGTAGGGAAATCTATACAAGGTTTATAAAGATTTCCCTCCTTTCCCTACATTTTCCTTCAAACCAAACAGAGCCTAAAGAAACTCAAAAAGACAAAAAAAAAAAAAAAAAAAAAGATTAAACACCTATAATTTTTTTAGGTTGTTCCCACTTCTCAGTCCTCCAAATTAGATATGGATGTATTGACAATTGTGACCAACTTGATTGGGTCGTTGATGGAAGTCAGAAAGTGGATATTTTACCCTGTTGGGAGACAGATCGGTTATTGCATTCATTACAAAGATAATATCCGAAATCTTGAAAAACAAATGGAATACTTAATGGCGAAAAAGAGGGATATACAAAAATTTGTGGATGCAGCAAGTATGAGAGGAGATGGGATCCAAAGAAAAGTGGAAAGATGGAGGACAAGTGTAGATGCGATTCAAGTAGAAGTGCAAAAGTGTTTTGCTGATAATGAATTTACACAGACTAATGGAAAATGTTTCATCGGATGTTGTCCTGCTCGCTATAATCTGGGTAAAAGAGCTGCAAAGAAGTTAAAAGAGGTTGATAAACTTTTAATGAAAGCACCATCATCTGACAGTTTGTATTACTCCACTCCCTTCTGATCTGAATGGATCACTCATGAAAACTGAGATTCCTATAAATTGTAGCTTGCGACAAGTTAAATCTTGTCCTCCATTAAATCTTGATAAGATTAGGTTGGATGAAAATAATAATTTGATAATTGAGGAAGGGTTGAGAAAAGTGAATCTTAGTTATTCAATTTAAGAAGAATTAAATTGCATGGTTATCTTAATTCAAAATTTTAATTTTTCGATGATTCACCAATTTATACCTTGGAAATTGCTTCCATCCAATGCCCAGAAACAACGGTGGAATGTGGAAAAATGAAAGATTTTTGCTTCAAATAGGGGTGGCAATTGTGCGGGTTGAGTTGGGTTTGGTTTAAGTTGGGTTTCAACCCAATCCATTTAATCCGTTAATCCATTAATGATCCACTTATATAAAATAAAATAAGTTGGGTTCAACCCAAACTTGTTTTAACTCAATCCAACCCATCCAAACCCATTAATCTTATATTTATGGACTTAAAAAATCAATTCTCTCCCTTAATAAATAAGTCGGTTGTAGCTTGGTGGTTATTATAGTTATTATTTACATAAGTGGTGAAGGTCCAAATCACTTTACATACATGCTATTTTACACAAGTGGCGGAGCCATTTGACTATGTTCAAATTCCGGGTTTGACCGAACCACTTAGGTTCAAACCGGTTAGACCAACTTAAACCACTTAGGTCAAGGGTGGTTGAACCGTTTAGATATGGATCAATCCAATCAGACCGGACCAAACTGGTTCAACCAATGGTGGATTGACTTGGACCACACCATATCAGGTTTGTGCACAGGTTTGGGACCGGACTAGCTGACTTGAACCGGGTCAATGTAGCTAAATTGGGTCTGCTCAAATTCGGGTCGGAACGTGTGGATATTGGTCGGATGGACGGTCCAGATCAGGCAAAGCACGCAAAGGCCTAGTCATCCCGCCCAAAACCGTTTTGGATTCAGTTGACCTGGATCGACTTGTATCGGGTCGGGTCGGAGTGTATGAATATTGGTTGGACCGGACAGCCCAAATCGGACAAAGCAAGCGGCACCGAACCATCCCGACCAAGGTCTATTCGTATTCAGGTTAACCCGGATTAGTATAGGGTGGATCGGGTCAGACCATGTTGAACTGGTCTAAACTCAGGTCAAATTGATTTGAATTTATGTTGGGTGAAGTATATTGATTCAAGACAAAACTAAATTTAGTCAATTATTAATAGAAAATTAATACATTAATTATAAATTATTTAATTAAAAAAAAGAGGCTAAGCAATTAGTACTTATGTCTATAATGGTTAACCCAATTGATGTAACTGTTTTCGGTCACGTACCAATGTTTTGTGATGTAAAATTTGTTGGCTAAGTACCTCGTTATTTGGGTCTGAACCGAGTCAATGTAGCTAAATTGGGTCTGCTCAAATTCGGGTCGGAACATGTGGATATTGGTCGGATGGACGGTCCTGATCAGGCAAAGCACGCAAAGGCCGAGTCATCCCGTCCAAAACCGTTTCGGATTCAGTTGACCTGGATCGACTTGTATCGGGTCGGGTCGGAGTGTATGAATATTGGTTGGACCGGACAGCCCAAATCGGACAAAGCAAGCGGCATCGAACCATCCCGACCAAGGTCTATTCGTATTCAGGTTAACCCGGATTAGTATAGGGTGGATCGGGTCACACCATGTTGAACTGGTCTAAACTCAGGTCAAATTGATTTGAATTTATGTTGGGTGAAGTATATTGATTCAAGACAAAACTAAATTTAGTCAATTATTAATATAAAATTAATACATTAATTATAAATTATTTAATTCAAATAAAGAAAATTAAAAAAAAGAGGCTAAGCAATTAGTACTTATGTCTATAATGGTTAACCCAATTGATGTAACTGTTTTCGGTCACGTACCAATGTTTTGTGATGTAAAATTTGTTGGCTAAGTACCTCGTTATTTGACCCGGTGGTGGCGTGCCTTAGTGATGAGCTACTTGGTAGTGAACTGCCTTCTGGCGAATTGCTCGGTGGAGAACTGCCTGGGGGCGAACGCCTGGTGGCGAACTGCCCGGTGGTGAACTGTCTGGTGGCGAACTGCCTGGTGGCGAGCTCCCTGGTGGCGAACTGCTTGGTGGTGAATTGCTTGGTGGCGAATTGCCTGGTGGCGAACTGCCCGGTGGTGAGCTGCTCGGTGGCGAACTGCCCGGTGGTGAGCTGCCCGGTGGTGAGCTGCTCGGTGGCGAACTGCCTGGTGGCGAACTGCCCGGTGGCGAGCTGCTCGGTGGCGAACTGCCTGGTGGCGAACTACCTGGCGGCGAACTATCTGGTGGCGAGCTGCTCGGTGGTAAATTGCCTGGTGGCGAACTGCCCGGTGGCGAGCTGCTGGGTGGCAAACTGCCTGGTGGCGAACTGCCTACTAGGCGACCGATGACTTAGAGAATGCTGGAGCTCCCTGGTGCGGTGCAATTCGACTGCCCTCAGCATGAGGTGGTCTTCTTTCCTTTATAGGCTGCGGGAGCTGAGGGACCTGCGAGAACTTCATCTTTTCCTCCTCTTTGTAGGTGGCGGGAGCTGAGAGACCTACGGGAACTCCATCTTTTCCTCCTCTTTGTAGGCTGCGGGAGCTGAAGGACCTGCAAGAACTGAATTAGAGGTCCTAGGGGTATTTTCCCGATGGGGGCTCTCCGACGCTTAAGTTAGCACTATTATTGTAGAGAGCTTTGAAGATAATATGAGAGAGATAGACAGTAGGGGTTACTTCCCTTTTTTCATCCCCCTCCCCTTTGGGGGGTGAGGTCTTTATATATCGGAGTCCTCGTGGGTCAGGTGGGTGAAAAGCCTCCAAACGGTAAGACTTGTCGCATCCTGTCAGAACCGGGGTACGGTGGTGAACTCCTTGAGGTTGTCAGGCTGACACTTATGTCATGCGGCCAGGTCGGCGCCTGGGCCAGGTTGTCAGAGGGCCGCCTGCGTCAGTCGGCGGGTCAGTGTCTAGGCCAGGTCGTCAGGTCGACGCCTGTGTTAGTCGGCGGGTCAGTGTCTAGGCCAGGTCGTCAGGTCGACGCCTGTGTTAGTCGGCGGGTCAGTGTCTAGACCAGGTTGTCAAGCTGGCGCCTGTGTCAGTCAGCAGGTCAGTGTCTAGCCAGGTTTGTCGGTGGGCACCTTATGGGCGGCTTGCCGGATCATGCGCTAGGCTGGTCCAGGTCGGCCAGGTCGCGCAGGCCGCACGCCGCACGCAGCTCACGCAGGCCGTGCGCAGTTCACGCAGGCCGCACGCCCGCCACGCAGGCCGCGCGCGCACTGCACAGGTCACGCCAGGCCAGCCAGACTGGTGCCAGGTGGGTCACCAACTTCGTAAGTTTGTTGGCTGGGTGTTTTCCTAGTTGTCACGAGGTGCCACATGTCACAATTTCACTGGAGGGCCAAATCTGCCCTCATCAATAGCCCCCCACTCCCGAGCTGATAGTAACTCAGCGAAGGGAGTAGATTTCTTTTGGCCCATAAGTCGATGAGCTAGTAAGTGCTGATCCAATTACTAGTGTGGCCCGTAGGATTTGGGAGCGACTCGTAGTCTACTCTTCTTTGACTTTTGCCCATGCCGGAGGGGCGACCGAGTCTTTAGTAGTAATGTGGCCCGTAGGCTTTGGGAGTGACCAATGGTCTACTCTTTTCTAACTTTTCCCATGCCGGAGAGGCGACCGGGTCTTAAGTAGTAATGTGGCCCATAGGCTTGGCCTGCATCAGCTTCGTAATGCCGGTCACCTACTCCTACAAGATGCTACTAGCGGCTCGACCTTCAGGGGCAACACTACTAACTTTAGGTTGCCAGCTCACACGGCAGCCTTGGAAGGCTCCACTAGTAAGGGCGCCTATGTAGTCAGTTGGCCGCCAACTCCCGTGGAAGCCACGAAGAGCTCATCTTTGTTGGGGGGACCTTGCGGAGAGGACTGATGTGGCATTACCTGAATTGAAAGTATGGCTGGTAGAGCTACTTAGTCCGTTAGCTCCCTGCATAGTCTCTAAGTTCATAAAAAATGTAAACTATAAAGTGATGGCTTCAATTTCTAAAAAGTGAGGACTTAGTTTTGGCAAGATGAGAACTTAGCTTTTGTAGGATGAGAACTTAGCTTTTTGTAGCATGTTCCCACAGACGGCGCCAATTGATGTAACCGTTTTCGGCCACGTACCAATGTTTTGTGATGTAAAATTTTTTGGCTAAGTACCTCGTTATTTGACCCGGTGGTGGCGTGCCTTAGTGATGAGCTACTTGCTAGTGAACTGCCTTCTAGCGGACTGCTCGGTGGAGAACTGCTTGGGGGCGAACTGCCTGGTGGCGAACTACCCGGTGGTGAACTGTCTGGTGGCTAACTGCCTGGTGGCGAACTGCCTGGTGGCGAGCAACCTGGTGGCAAACTGCTTGGTGGCGAACGGCCTGGTGGCGAACTGCCTGGTGGCGAACTGCTTGGTGGCGAACTGCTTGGTGGTGAACTGTCTGGTGGCGAACTGCCTGGTGGCGAACTGCCCGGTGGTGAGCTGCTCGGTGGCGAACTGCCTGGTGGCGAACTACCCGATGGCGAGCTGCTTGGTGGCGAACTGCCTGGTGGCGAACTGCCCGGTGGCGAGCTGCTCGGTGGCGAACTGCCTACTAGGCGGCCGATGACTTAGAGAATGTTGGAGCTCCCTTGTGCGGTGCAATCCGACTGCCCTCAGCATGAGGTGGTCTTCTTTCCTTTGTAGGCTGCGGGAGCTGAGGGACCTGCGAGAACTTCATCTTTTCCTCCTCTTTGTAGGTGGCGGGAGCTGAGAGACATGTGAGAACTCCATCTTTTCCTCCTCTTTGTAGGCGGCGGGAGCTGAAGGACCTGCGAGAACTGAATCAGAGGTCCCGGGGGTATTTTCCCGGTGGAGGCTCTCCGACGCTTAAGTTAGCACTCTTATTGTAGAGAGCTTTAAAGATAATCTGAGAGAGCTAGAGAGCAGGGGTTACTTCCCTTTTTTCATCCCCCTCCCCTTTGGGGGGTGAGGTCTTTATATACCGGAGTCCTCGCGGGTTAGGTGGGTGAAAAGCCTCCAAACGGTAAGACTCGTCGCATCCTGTCAGAACCGGGGTACGGTGGTGAACTCCTCGAGGTCGTCATGCTGGCGCTTGTGTCAGGCGGCCAGGTCAGCGCCTGGGCCGGGTTGTCAGAGGGGCGCCTGCGTCAGTTGGCGGGTCAGTGTCTAGGCCAGGTCGTCAGGTCGGCGCCTGTGTCACTCGGCGGGTCAGTGTCTAGCCAGGTTTGTCGGTGGGCGCCTTATGGGCAGCTTGGCCGGATCATGCACTAGGCTGGTCCAGGTCGGCCAGGTCGTGCAGGCCCACGCCGCACGCAGCTCGCGCAGGCCGCGCGCGTGCAGGTCGCGCCAGGTCGACTAGACTGGTGCCCTGGTGGGTCACCAACTTCGTAAGTTTGTTGGCTAGGTGTTTTCCTAATTGTCACGAGGTGCCATGTGTCACAATTTCACTGGAGGGCCAAATCTGCCCTCATCACGAATGATTATCCACAACCCAACCCATTTAAATGAGTGGATTGGGTGATGGGTTGATCACACAACCCACCAAATAAATGGGCGGATTGGATGGGTTAGATGATTGGATTAAAAATTGCCACCCTTATTCCAAGCTCGGGATGTGTAGACAAGAAATAATACGAACGTAATTGTTGCAAATTAGGATTAGGATTTTGTCAAAATCTTAATGGACATAATGCAGAGCTCCAGTCAAAAACAGTATAAACTATTAACCAATCAGACTTTTACCCCTAATTAAGAACTAGAGATCTTTAATGCTGAGAGATTGGAACATAATGAATGTGGTGTAAATGTTGCCGTTCAAAGTGAATATTTTATTTTTATGTCTCTTGTATCTTTTAAGTTACCAATGCAAGGGCATGCTTGTGCAACAAACAAAAGGCAAAGATGTAATTATGGATTGTAGAAACCTTTCTTGAAAGTTCCTGTCATCATTTTCAATTGCATCCTGGCTGGCTGGCTCAGCTACTTCCTACTTGGAAAATAGGATGCCTTGTTTTAAAATTATCAAAATATTTTTATCCAGAAAAAAATATTAAGCGTTCACCATTTTTTAAAGATTTTAAAAACTTATTTGAAAATTTAATATAAACCGCCTTGCTGTTTTCTAGACCAAGCACCATCCATGAAGATTTCAGCAAATAGGGTTCCGTGATGGATTGATGTCTTGAAGGCTACAAAATGAATGGGGTTTCAATCGTAGAGGTTTATAAATATAAATTGGAGGTGCTACTGCTTCTACAGTTTGAATCTCAAATCTCCATGGTTTTTAAAAACGAAATGGTGACTGAACCGGCTAGGGGTCTGGTTATCGGTTTGAACGGTTCGATCGTTTGATTCAAATGGCTGATTTGTTTTGACAAAAAATAAAAAAATTATAAAATTGAAAAACGGTCAAAACCGTTCTAACGGTTAATTGGCCGGTTCAGCGATTTGCTGACCAAAATCAACGGTTTTGGGGAAAAACGGTTTTAGAGGAAAACGGAACTGGTCAGGTGACCGGTTCCCAATTTTTCCGGTCCAACCATCTGGTCTAGTCCGGTTTTGAAAACAGTGCAAATTTCTATAAAATACTTCTAGAAGTAAGGGTGTCAATGGATCGGTTTTGGGTTGGACCGTTCAAATCAAAATAAAATTCGGATTGAAGGTATCAATAAGATATATTGAATTGGACTGGTCCATATTTAATGGTTCAAATTATTTATTAGATTGGATTGGATCATTCTGATTTATCTATAATGGATTTATCTTGGATTGGGTCCGGTTGAACCAATGTTTAATCCATTGATAGAAGTTAAAGAATACAGGTGTTAATGGATCAAGTTTAGATTGGAAACAATCTATATAATAACCAATTTGAGCAAATTGGATGCTCCATACATTGGATTGTACTGATCGAAAATGATCCAGAGTATTCATCGGATTGCACTGGACATGGTCCATCTGTAATGGTTTCATATTAGATTGGGTTGGATTAGAGCAAATGTGGTACAATTGACACCCCTACATAAAAGTATCATCATTGCCATTTCTTCCTTACAAAACTTTATAGTGGTTACTTGTTTCCAATTAGGACATTTTGGTATTGGTGTGACTTATCTCCTTTTTCCTGTCCTCTTTTGGTTTGAATTTTTATCCATTCACTGTCATCATTAATTTTTTAGCAAGATAATTACAAAATTTTAGCATTTTTAAGACCATGTTTGGGAGTGCTTAAAAATAATTGCTTATTTGGGCTGGAATCACACCATTAAGCACTTATTGGTATTTTGAAAATAAGTCCAAAATAAGTGCTTATTTCCAGATTTTTTTTATGTTTGCCTATTCAATTTTTTTCTTCCAACCTAGTTGAATTTTAAAATACCACTTATAAAATTACCCCTAGTTGAATTTTATAAAAATGCTTCCATAAAGTGATTTCCTAAAAGTACTTTCGTAAAGTGCTTTCCTAAAAGTACTTTTGTAAAAGTGCTTTTACAAAAATACTCTTGTAAAAGTGCTTTCGTAAAAGTACATTTATAAAAGTGCTTTTATTAATTTACTTTTTATAAAAGTTTTTTCATAAATGTGCTTTTGTGTAAAAGTATTCTTCATAAAATTACTTTTATAAAAGTGTTTTTTGTAAAAGTGCTTTCATAAGGATATAATTTGAAAATTTGAAAGAAAATGAAGGACAAAATAATGCTTATTTAAGTGCCTATTAAAGAAAAAGACTACCAAACGCCCAATATCAAATAAGTTCTTAAATTAAGCACTTGAAATAGTTGGGTGCCAAATGCAATTAAGTAGGCCCAACAAGCCCAAGTGCCAACATGAAGCCTTAAACCTTCCCTAGGAGTAGGGGTGTCATTAGTTTTGGGTTGGACCATATTCAAATCAAAATCCATTTGGACGAATTGAAGAGACCAAAAAGACATTGAATTTGACGAGTACAAACTTAATGGTCCAAACTGTTTATTGGATTGTGTTGGACCTTATCCATCCATATATATTGAATTGGGTCAGATTGAACCAATATCCGATTCATTGATTAGGGGTGAGAAAGATAAACCAAAAAACCGAACCAAACAAAAAATTCAATTAATTGAATTGATCAGTTTGGTATTTATAAAACATCAAAGGTATGATTCAGTTTCGATTAACCAAAATAGAAAACCAATAATAACCAAACCAACCAGTATACATACATACATACATACATACATACATACATATATATATTATTTTTATATATATTTTATATTTTATATATATTATAAATTAACAAATATGCATTATACATATAAATTTATATATATTTATAATATATTATTTATTATTTAAAATATAATATATATATATATATTTCTGGTGTTTTATTATGTATTTATATATATTTTTCTATAATATATATTGCAAATAATAAAAAACCAAAAAATCGATAAACCAAACTAACGGTTAATCAAACTGGTCAATCGGTTAACTAGTCGGCTTTGGTTCAGTTCCGGTTACCGATTTTTCAAAAACCATTAACCTTGGCACGGTTTAAAAAGTAAGCCCATAATTTGGTTAACCGAATTGTGAGCACCCCTATCATTGATAAAAGATAAGAATACGAGTGGACCAATCTAAATTAAAACTAATTTAAATAAATTGGATGATACATGCATTAAATTGGACTAGTCCAAAATGGTCTAGAGTATTTATCCGATTGGATCAAACCTGGTAGATCTATAGTGGATGGATTCGTATTGGATTAAGTCAAATTAGACCAAATCAGGCCCAATTGACACCCCTACTTGGGATTTCTATACATATTTATAGAACTCATGTTCATAGACTTTAATAGAGTTCATTAATTTGATTTGTTTATTGGATTAACGGCTTTGACAACCCTTGTACTATCCAATTTTGCCCTTGAATTAACAAAAAGGTCAATTTAGACCCTAAACTTCAAAAAAGGCCAATCAGAAGTAGATAATGCTTGGTGCTAGCGATATCGTTCACAATCGGTTAAATAATGAATAAAATAAAAGAAAATGTTGACATCCCAGTGTTAAACTCGAAAATCTAAAAAATTGCAAGTGGATCCCATTAAATAAAATAAAAAACTATTTTATGTATAATCATAAATGATGGAAATAATATATAAGTGGATCTCATTTGAAATATTCTCTTTTGGGAGAAAAATAATAGGTGGGCTCCACATGAAATTATAAGTGTGTACAACTTGAAATTTCTTCTTTTAAGATAAAAATAATAGGTGGGTCCCACTCTTTCTCTCGAAAATCACAAAAGAACAAAATCATTGTTCATCGTCTTCCTTGATGAAATCACTACTGGTTTTGTTCTTTCTTTGCATTCTTACTCCCAGAAAAGTTAATCACACCTTGTCACCTTGTCTTGGTTGATTGAAACACCCCTTGAGATTGTGTAGTCCATTCTCCCTTTACTCGGTTTAATTCAATGTTTTAGAAAACAACTTGTAACCGGAACCATTCTGGCCACTAGTTTCTGGGTCAACCGACTAGTTCAAATGGATGGTCCATTTTAACAAAAAAATCAAAAACAATAATTAAAATAAAAAACGACCAAAAACCATTGAACGTGTTGACAGTTCGACAATCCAACGGGTCAAACAGATTGGCTAGAGACCGGGTTTGGGGTAAAACAGAACCGGTTGCCTGAATGGTTCCTAGGCTAAATGGTCTGAACGTCTGGGTCAATGTCAGTTTGAAAACCATGGTTTAAATTCTCTACTAGGTCAACAAATAATACTACTCATCTCTTAGCTACACACGCACTATCAATTCATTGTTGTCGGACTTGGGTTAGAGTCCTAAAGTTCTTAAAGCTGTTTGATTTGCAATCAGAATCGGAATTTGAATTGGGATTAAAATACATTGGAATGGGAATTAGAATGATCTATTCCTCCCGCCTATTTGATTCAAATGGGAATCAGAATCAACTAGAATGGATTCTCATTCCCAAGGGAGGGGGAAGGAATGACCATTCTCTCAAATTGGGAAATGTTGTTCCACAAGAAATGGGAATAAAATTCCAATTCTATCCAACCAAATAGTTGGAATCAAAATGGACTATTCCCATTCCAATTGCAAATCCCTTTTCATGGAACCAAATGGATCCTTAACTAATTTTATTGTCAAGAATGTACACTTGAATAATTGAATGAACTTTTCTTGGCCACGCTCTAAAGAAGAGAAAGAATTAGAGTTTATCTTCCTTCCTTGATGGAAAGATGAATTCATCCTTCCAAATGACCCCTATTAGACACATAGTCAATAGGGGTATTTTCGGGGGTTTTCTCTCTTGTATACTTAGGAGTCATTTGGCAAATCTTTTCGGAAAGATCTTTGGTAGTTTTGATGGTCAAAAGACACAGTGAGCTTTTGCATTAAGACCTCAGCAGCCTAAAGCCTGTTTCATAAAGACACATATTTTCATGCGTCTTTCCGTGCAAAGACGAATAGAAAAAAACGTAGAAGCTCCATTTGGAGCTTCTCGAAAATCACCCGTTTTGGGCTTCTTGCTTCTTTTTGGTGCATCAAATTTTGGTGATTAGATTTACCATGAACCGAATGGGAAAAGACCAAATCATGGTTTGTCAAACTTGTAAATAGTCAACAGACTGCATGGAAAGATGCATGCCATCTTCAATTGGAGTCCAATTTTGGGACTGATATTGAAAATGAACTACCACTCTGGAGTTGTGTTTGGTGGCCTCTGTATTAGATATAATCAGTTTTAATTTGTGTTTCAAATATATTCTGATTCAATGTACCATTGATCCAGAAATTTCAAATTTCAAAAATACTGGAAATCGATTCCCATTAGAAATTTTTTGTAAATTCGAGTAGCCTCCAAACCTGATTTGGTAGACCTGAACTCATGATAAAACGAGTGTATCACATATTCCATAAAAGAAATGGGCGGCATATCACATGCCCATACGCATTATAGTGCCTCAGCACACATTTCTAAAACCCTAATCTTTCCTTCTATATGAGATTTCTAGGATAAAATGCCACAAGATCTTTGACTAATCAAAACCTTGCAACAATTTTTACAGATGGCATTGATTGGTTCCCAATTTTATGATATTGTTTGATTAATTATAAGTCTTTATAATAGATCCCTTTTTGCCTATTATTAGGGGCGCTCATAGTCCAATTAATCAAAGCGTGGGACTTTCTTTGGAACCAAACTGCTACTACTAATTTTTATGAAACTAAACTGAAACCAATCAGTTAACTGATTGATTAGTTTGTTCTTTCCTTGTTCATTTTTTTGAATTTTTAATATATGTTATAAATAAATATATATAATTATATAGTATTAATATTATAAATATAAGTAATATATTATAAAAGATAAATTTCTTTAACTACCCCTATTATTTAGCTAATTCATAAACTAAATTATTCCTAGTGTTTCTGATAACTGTCATCATCATTAAATGCTAATAAAAAAAAGTAAAATGTCAAATTTGCTCAAATTTTCAAAATAAAATCCAATTGATGATTTTCACCCAAAAATGAGTCTTGGTAACAACAGAAAAGAGAATTGGGAGAGAGATTTAAGAAAAAGAAAATTATTACTAGAAAGAACTAGATTTCAAATGATCCCAAACCATTGCATGATTGGAGCGTGCCCTAACCTTGTCCCAATGTAATGGCTTCATCTTCGGCTTTGGATTCTCCACACTTCTCTCCAAATTATGGAAACTCTGTGTCAATCTAGTCGAAGAAATTGCTGATAAATTCTAGAAGATAACTAGTCTAGGAGTTATAATTTGGGTGGCATACTGAACGACTCATGGATGGGTGGAAGATGAGCTAGAGCTTCTTAGGAAGTGGAGAGGGTGGAGGTGGCGGTGGTGGAACAGAAATGCCTAAAAATCACATCCGTTCACACTGGACACTACCGATTTTGGACAGAAACATCAAAGATTCTGCCCATTCAGCTTTGATTACACTACTTGTCTAAATAACACTCGTAATATTAATTATCAAATATGGAGTCGAAGGAGATTGGATGGGTGACAGCTAATCCTTTTTCTTTTCATATCTTTTACCACTTGAAGCTTTCCAAACCCTCATACACAGTGTCGCATCATCATTTCTTCTAACCAGAGTTTGTCGGTTCATCACTAATGGATCAGTCGGTTGGTGGCCAACATATGCATCAGGATTCAATGACCTCAAGAGAGGAAAGCAATCAATGGCAAGATCAAGATGATTCAAGTACCGACCGATCATATTGGTGCGTGTTCTATAAGCGAGGTTTCTCCGCTATTCAGGCCTTGGGTGGCCACATGAACATCCATAGAAAAGATAAACAAAGATCAGGCAGTATGTGGTTCCATCGATTTTGACCAGAAAACCCAACAATGAGGTTGCAACGACAATTCCAATTGCGGTTCCGACGGTGGTGTTGTGTGGGAAATGGAGAAATGGCCGCTGCTTTTGTTGCTGAGACCCATTGTTTGTTTGCTTCAACTCTGGCAGGCATCTAGTTCTCCAGAATCAATTGGAAAGATACTATTCATTTTCCTCTACCTTACGACACCCGAACAACGGCACCGACAATCCCCACTCCTCCAGCTACTCTTTCTCTCTTTCCCCTCCTTCCCTCTCTCTTCTTCTTCCCATTTTTCCTTCTCGCCAATGTTTGTTTCGAGATAACTTTCTACGCCATTTATTCGGTAGGGATCTGCTTTTGTTGCTCTCTCTTCTTAAACCCATTTTTAGACGGCAAGTATACTTTAGCTAATCTGGGAGTTGATTTGGGGGTATTTTTGAAATTTTACAAAAGTTGAGGCATAATGATCTAAAACCATAGGAACATAGAGCAAAAAATATCAAACCCAATGACATCAATATCACCCAAATCGGCTATTATTTACCCACTCATCTTTATACTCAAAGCCAAAATTGATTCTGATTGTCTGATTGGAGTCATTTTGACCCAAAACCACATTTCACACCAAATCAGAAATCCAAAATTATAAGCACGTAGAGTCCAAAAAACCAAACACAATGACACCAATATCACCCAAATCCAACACTATTTACCCTTTCATCTTTAAACCCAAAGCCGGAACTGATTATGATCGTCCGATCAGGGCCATTTTGACCCAAAACCACATTTTACACCAAATCAAAAATCCAAAACTAAAGGCACGTAGAGCCTGGAAATTCAAATCCAATGACACCAAGATCACCAAATCCAACACCGTTTACCCTTTCATCTTTAGACCCAAAGTTGGAATTGATTTCGATCGTCCGATCGAAGTCATTTTGACCCTAAACCACATTTCACACCAAATCAGAAATTCAAAATTATAAGTACATAGAGCTTGAATGTCCAAATCCAACGACACCAAGATCACCCAAATCCAACATTGTTTACCCCTTCATCCTCAAACCCAAAGTCGAAATCGATTCCGATCATCCGATCGGAGTCATTTTAAACCTAAACCTCATTTCACATCAAATACAAAATCCGAGACCATAGATACGTAAAGCCCAAAAATCCAAATCCAACGACACCAAGATCACCCGAATTCGACACCGCTTACCCCTTCATTTCAAGACCCGAAATTGGAACTGATTCCGATCATCCGATCGGGATCATCTCTGATCCTAAATTCTAACCATCATAAAATCTGAAATCCAACCTTATAGATGGATAGAACTCAAAATTCCAAGTTCAACGGTACCAAGATCATCCAATTCCGACACCGTTAGCTCCTCCATCTTGAGACCCGAAGCTAGACTTGATTCAGGCCCTCCGTTTAGAACCTCTTCACAATAACTTCGAACCTAAGGCATTCCACGGCCCAAACTTCCCCTCAGCCTCTAGAAACATCTTAAAAATCTAAGATTTGACAAACTATGGCTTCCAATCAATCAAGCCAATCACCTAAACTTGGAATGTCCAGTTTAGGTAAATTGGTGAAATATTCCACTCTTTGTCTTGATTGATTGAGAGAATCCCTCACAAAACTGTCTTGATAGGCCATTCTCTCAATCAATCTCCCTCCAAAAACCATTCAAATATCATCCATTGATCTCCCTTACGTTCCATCTCAGCCCTCCATTCCCCTCTCAAAAAATATATAAATATTACTGTAAAATGCCTAGATCAATTACTCCATACTAGTGACAATACCCCTCCTTGCTCTTCTTCATCCCCTAGCTTAAGAGATCACCAACTTCATGTCCGAATCCTTCTTCCAAGGCATGCACGACGCTATTGTAATTTTCTGCATATTGAGGAGCATTTAGATGTTTTGATAACATGTCCCACATGTCCTTTGTACCAAGAATCTTCTTCCCATGACCCTAATGAACTTTCCACTTTGCCCACAAACTATGATCGCAAGCATGTGTAGCTTGCATCATCATCTGTTTAGGTTCCCTTTTCTTTTTTTTAGCTTAGTTTTTCCACTAAAAACAAAAGTTTATTAGCAAACGAATCCATAATTCCACATTTGTTTGATCGCAAGCATAGTTATTATCTCACATAAAACACTCGATCGTATGCTCTCATAGTCAGTTTTGTCATTTTCTCATCTGTATTCTCGGATCAATAATTTATCAATTTCTTTTTTGCATCCATCTTTTTTTTTTTTGCACTGTAGTGGGAATCGTTTTTTGGCATTCATTTTTCTGCACCACCATGTCCGATTAGATAACTCATGCATGATGAATTGATAAATCTCTTTTGATTCAACTTTCCTAATTCCCTTGCTTCCGGTTCCAGTTTTTCTTTCCTTAATGCAAGAACATTGTTTGTCTCCTAGATACTTGTTTCATTTTTGTTCATTCTTTCATTTAGTGTTTGAAGTTATTTATTTATTTATTATTATTTATTTAGTTTTGAAGTCTTAAAATTATTAAATGTTCCTTGAATAAAAGTAGAGGTCGGTTCAACCAGGTGCATGCAGGGTGTCTAATACCTTCCCACACCGTACCTTGGTTCCCGGATTCTAAGAATTTCATCCCCATTGAATAATGAGTCACCAAGAAAACAAAATGATTTTTTTTGAAAAATTCTGAGTTTTCCTAAATTCCCAACTCCCAAAAATTTAGGTGGCGACTCCATCCAAACCCCATATCAAATCCATCCCTCCCTCTGGGTCGGGAAGCCACACGCATATCCCTCATATTAAAGACGACAAGCACCGATGTTGGAGGTGAATAAAATTAGCACATGCTCCTGAGGTTCAGATGGCAGGCACCGGCACCCCTCCATGTTTGAGACAACAAGCACTGGTCCAGTGGTGAAGATAAGGGTATTATTGTCATTTTTTTCAAAAAATAACAGTCATGTATTATAGCATGTGAGCTGATTATGATGGATTGTTACGGAATTCTAACGGTAGGGGAGTAATTAGTCAAATGTCAAAAATAATAGGGGTACTTTAGACAATATATGAACATTTAAGCGTAGAGTTTATCAATTAGCTAAACAATAGGGGTAGTTTAAGAAATTTGTCCTATTATATATATATATATATATATATATATATATATATATATATATATATATATATATATACAATGCATATTTATTTATTTATATATATTTAATAAATAATATATGAAAAACATATATACCAGATGGTTTGGTATTGTTTTTTAGTTTTTTGGTTTTTGATGATCACCCCTACCTACCACTATTTCTTATTGTATCTCAAAAATAGTAAATTAATCTTCAAAATCCATGTAATTTGCAAAGGTTTGATTCAATCTATGCAATGAAAGTGAAATGAAAATGAGGCAAAAGACTTGTTCTATAAAGGTGGCATCATAAAATAGTCTCAATTTAAGTAAAATGTTTTCAACATGCCATCAATTAGAATTGGTAGAATTAGTTAACAGGGGCATTATTGTCTTTTTCATGTTATTTTTCTCTCTTATGTCTTCCGTAATTTACCTAAGGGTATTGTAGACAATTCAACTTTAGTAGAATGCTAATACAACCTAGGTCAGCAGTAAGGAGGTGTGGATTAGATTTCACCTTGCTAGTTGTCTCTCCTTTCTTCTCATTTTCTTTTCTTTCTCTTCTTATTTTCTTCTCTTTGTTTCTTCTATCCTTTTCTTCACCTTTTATTTTCTTTATTAAAGTTGGAACATGGCATCAGAGCCTTGAGGTCGATTATACAATTCATGACACTATTCATGTCTCAACTTTTTGTGCCCTAGGAATAGGGTATTCTTTGTTGGAGATCAAAAGGAGTTAAGATGATTGATTGCCCACTTGGAAAAGAGGATTTTATGCCTCAAGTTGTAGTGTTGTGTGAGTTGGTGGTGTTTTTCTAAAAGCCCTCTATTGGGTAGTTTGAAGAGCCCAACCTTGTGATGTTTCAAGTTGTTAGGTAGGTGCTCCTCAATGTGTGATGATTTTGTAGTGGTTTATGGTGTGGTGACACCTTGTAGTAAGTGTGTAATCTTTCTCAAGTGTTCCTAAAGTAGATGGTTAATGATTTTTAGTGTTTTTCCCAAAGAAAAATGTGTGTTAGAGTAGTTGCATCCCAATTGTTTGACAGTTTGCCTAGGTGACAAATTAGTGATCTCTTCTCACTCATGGCTTCATCAAATAGCAGCACTAAACCTATAGTTGTGCAATGAAATTTCATGACTTCTCAATTAATTACGGTGAAACTTAAT
Organism: Nelumbo lutea; assembly: GCF_056320005.1. Taxonomy (NCBI): domain Eukaryota; kingdom Viridiplantae; phylum Streptophyta; class Magnoliopsida; order Proteales; family Nelumbonaceae; genus Nelumbo; species Nelumbo lutea. The sequence goes on from NC_142688.1 coordinate 44,590,697, forward strand.
GGTACTAATTACATCCTATGGGCCAAGTCGGTTAAAGTATCTCTCATTGCAAGAGGCAAGTTGAAGTACATCAAGGAGAGTCCATAAAAAATTGAATCAGAAGAATACAATGAATGGGTACAATCTATTATGGCACCCCTTTGGAATAGTATAGAGAATCACATTAGTGCAACCCTTATGTTTCTAGACACAACCAAGGAGATTTGGGACCATGCCAATCTATTATATTTTGGACAAAACAATGTCACGAGAATTTACCAACAAGGGGATAAAAGTGTTTAAGAATACTATGCTTCTCTAAAAAGCTTAAGGAATGAGCTCAATGTTTATCAACCCCTATCCATTAATTTGAAGGCTCAAAAAGAACAAAGATAACATATAGATGTGGCAAAATTTTTATCTAGGTTGATGTCTGAATTTAAATCAATGCAAGTCCAAATCTTAGGGATCAGTGATCTTCCATCATTGTCCAAAGTTTTCTCCTACATAAGGATCAAGAGCCTCAAATCCACATAGTGATCGTCCCCCACCTTTAGAGAGGTCAGCCATTGTGGTTTCTAGAGGAGGTTCTCTTGGTAGAAATATGCATGGTAGAGGTGGAGGTAATGTAAGGGGTTTGGGCCATGGTTCTAGAGGTGCACAAGGAGGTGGTGCAAGAGGTGGTGGTCGTCATGGTTCAGATCGTGAGTGCTCACATTATGGACGATAAGGTCACATAATCAACTTTTACTATGATCCTTATGGCCCTCCATCTTGGAATGTAATTTTTAGAGTCTTGGTGTGAAAAGCTTTGCCAATCTACCTTTTCTAGTTCTGCTACCATTACACTTGTGAAGTCAGGTAATGCTTGCCTTGTTTCTAGTTTTTCACTTTCATCCTACGTATTTGACTCTGGAGCCTCAGACCACATGATTGCCTCCTTAGATATGTTTGTATCTTTGTCACCACTTTCTACCTCTCAAATTGTTACCTTAGCTGATTGTTCTTCTTCTGCTATTATTGGTATCAGTAATGTGTTTCTTGGTTCTAACTTTAGTTTATGTTCTACTTTTTATGATCCCAAGTTTCCCTTTTATGTTCCCAAGGTTCTGTCCTGGTATCATTAATGTGCCTTTTGTTCCTAGGGATGATGAGAGAGTCCTAGTCCTTTTGGTTTAGTCCACTTAGATGTGTAGGGTCTTAATCGTGTATCATATTATAATGGATTCAAATATTTTGTAACATTTATTGATGACTATTCAAGAATGACAAGGATTTACTTAATGAATGATCATTTTGAATTGTTCTCTATTTTTCTATCTTTTCATGCTGAAATAAGGAATTAGTTTGGTGTATGCATTAAAGTGTTTCATTTTGATATTACTAAGGAATATTTTCATAACAATTTTCAATCTTATTTTGACTCTCATGGTATTATATATCAATCTTCATGTTCACAAACTCCTCAACAAAATGGTGTGGCTAAAAGAAAAAAAATTATCATGGGAATGAAACTATTCGAGACTTGTTGATTTAAATGTTAGTCTCTAAAATCTATTGGAGTGATGTAGTTCTTACCTCTTGTTTTTTAATAAACCGTATGCCCTCTTCCGTCTTAGATGGTGAGTCACCTTTCTCTATCTTATTTTCTTCCACTTTGCCTTTCTATCTTCCTTCTTGTGTGTTTGGTTATGTTTATTTTATTCACAAATTGGGTCGAAACCATGATAAACTTGACTCTAGAGCTATTAGATGTGTTTTTCTTGGTTACCCTCACACTCAAAATGGTTACAAGTGTTATGATCATATTTTATAGAAAGCTTTTGTTGTTGTAGATGTTACCTTCTTTGAGAGTTTACCCTATTTCTTAGGACGTGAACCTTCTCCTTCTATGCCTCTTCCCTTTGACTTTGGTGATGCCTTTATTCCCTTGCCTATTGTGATTGATCCTATTCGACCATCAATTCACAAAGTGTACTCTAGACGTGATAGACAACCAGAATTGTCGCCAGTAGTTGATCCAGCTCCAACTTCTAACATGCCACCAAAATCTTTGCCATTAACAGATCCACCATCCTTAGATCTTGATCTTCCTTTTTCTCTTCGAAGGGTAAGCATACTTGCATAAATCTCCCCCTTTCTCTATATGTCTCCTTTGCTCACTTGTCTTCTTCAGATCAACATTTCACTTCCCTTCTATCTTTTGTTTCTCTATTGTGTTATCTACAGGGAGCCTTCTCATCTTCTAATTGGAAGAAGGCGATGGATGAAGAATTTCATGCTCTTCAACCCAATAATACTCAGGATCTCACTTCCTTACCACCTAGGAAGTAGGTCGTTGGTTATCGATGGGTCTATTAAGTAAAACATTGTTAAGATGGTAGTATTGAGCGGCTTGATGTTAAAAATTATTTTTTATACAATGTGATTTTCAAGAGGAGGTATATATGGAGCAATCCCTTAGGTATGTTGCTTATGGGAGTTAGGAGAGGTGTGCAGGTTGAAGAAGGCTACCTATGGGCTGAAGCAATCACCATCGGCATGGTTCAGTTGTTTTATTAGTGTGGTGCAAGACTTTGGCTTGAAATAATGCAATGTTGATTACCCTATAATTAGTAGGTACTCATCATTTGGGAAAATCATTATACCAGTGTATGTTGATGATATTGTTCTCACTAGTAATGATACACATGGAATTGATGAGTCCAAACAGTTTCTACAACACTTTTAAACTAAAGATCTAGGAACCATGAAGTACTTTCTTGGAATTGAAGTAGCTTGGTCGAAGTGAGAATCTCTTTGTCCCAATGAAACTATGTTTTAGATCCCAATGTGAAGATGATTGATGATCAGGGGGAACCATTACGATCACTAGGCCTGCCATCTCCTTTAATGTTGGAGTCCTTGGTCAATTCATGTAGAATCCAACAACTACTCATTGGGATGGTGTTATGAGGGTGCTAAAGTATCTAAATGGTGCTCCTAGTTGAGGTCTTTAGTATAAGAAAGGGGAAGATATGTCTCTCATAGGGTACTTAGATGTAGATTGGGTAGGGCCTCCAATGGATACGAAGTCTACTACAGGTTATTGTACCTTATTGTGTGGAAATCTCATTATTTGGAAGAACAATAAGCAAAATATGGTTGCTAGGAGTAATATTGAAGCTGAATACATGTAAATGACCCATTATGCCTGTGAGTTAGTTTGGTTAAAGCATATTCTTTAGGAAATGAATATCACAATTTGTCTACCCATAAAATTGTTTGTGACAACCAAGAGGCAACACATATTGCCTCCATTCTAGTGTTTCATGAAAGGACTAAACACATATTGCCTCCAATGATTTGCTTATCTTGGTAACTTGGTCATAAGTTACAAAGTACAATTTAAATACAAACTTTATGCATAGTTCATAACTTTATGCTCAATCTTTCGGTTGGTCTCAACCTTTTAAATAATGTATCAAAATTTAACTAATCTAGACCTTCTAAAAATTAAATGAAATCTATCAAAAAATCCAAATTATCTAAGTTGGAAGAATATTGTTTAGGTGAAGTGATTTTCATTCATCATTTTATTAATTTACGGGTGTTTAGCAATATATATAATTTTGTTTCAGAGCAAAAATATTGCTATATTAATAGTATTTTCTAAATATAATAGCATTTTATTTGCAAATGTCATAACTGTTTTTTTATGGAAAATAAAACCATTCGTGCTAGAATACACTCCCTTATGTGTCAAGAATAATAGAATCACTTTTCTTTTCTTCCCTTAAGTAGTATATAGAAGCATTATGATCCTTAAGGAGCATTAGAGGAGCATGGATCTCCTAAAAACAAAAAAGCAAACAAATACACTGAGAGCATGGTATCCAACCACACTTCGGGAATATCACCTACACTTGTATGTTAAATTCGTGGGGAGACGTCTCCAATAATGTGTAGTTGGATGTTGTATTCTCAGAGTGATCTCAACTCACCCTCGAACAATCAATTAGACCACTCTGACCCTTTTGAAACCTAGAGAACCCAAAGAACCCAAATCTCAGCCCCCAAATCCTCAAAATACTCATTGCCAAATCACCAAAATTCCCTCCATTCCAAATTCCAAAAATACACTTCATCCAATGTTAGAAAAATACCCTTAACCAATTTCCCAAAATAGCCCTCAACAAAATTACCAAAATACCCCTTCTTCCAAAATTCCAAAGTACCCCTTGACTAAATTACCAAAATACCCTCCTTCCAAGTCATCCTTAATACCATCTCATTCCAATTTTCACAAGTACCCTTTATCCCCCAAATTCCCCAAAATATCCATTTACCAAATTATTAACACACCCCCATACAAATTTCTCAAAATACCCTTTAAAGAAAAAATTATCAAAATACCCCCCATACCAAATTACCAAAATACCCCTCATTTATCAAAATACTAAGATATCCTTCCCCATTACCAAGGTACCAAAATTCCCCTTAACCACATTAACAAAATACCCCTCATTCTCTTTTTCGCAAATACCCTTCATTCCTCAAATTCCCAAAATGCCCCCTTAACCAAAATTGCCAGCATACCCTTCATTCATGAAATTACCCAATTACCCTTCTAAACCTGTGCCTTCAAACCCCAAATTACCAAAAGGCCTTTTTAATCTCAAAATTACCATATTGCCCTTTTTATCCCTAATTACAAAATCACACCAAACCTTAAATTATAATAGTACCCATTCAAACCCTAACTTACCAAATCAGCCCCCTTGTTTTTGCCGAAAGTTTATTACCCCCCCCCCCTCCTCTTTCCTTCCCATTATAAGAAGGGACTCGAGTTGAAAGAAAGGAGAGGTCTCTCATTGTTTTTCTCTTTTGAAGAAGGAGAGGGAGAGGTCATCAAGCAAAAGAGAGGGGAGAGGCCGAGGGGAACTCTAGAGGAAAAGTAGAGAGGAAACTGTCCAACTGAAAAAGACACGAGAAAAGAGTTTTTTGCTAAACAAAAAGAGAGAAACATAGGGAGGTTTTGTCAAAGGTAAAGAAAACCCCCCATCTAGACTTGGCAATCGGGTTAGGTGGGTCGGGTTTGGGTTGGGTCAAGATATTTTGGGTTGATTTTGGGTTGGGTTGTCAAATGCTAGACCCTAACCCTAAATGTTTGGGTTAGGGTTGACCAATGGGTCAATTCGGGCCATCCCAAAACAATTGAAATTAAAAAAAATAAAGAAAAATTACATGAAAAATGTCAAAATTAAAAGAATTAACTTTAAAATTCCAAATATAAAATAAAAAACTTGAACACTTAAAAATTTAAAGAATAAACGATAAAAAGTAAAGACTAAATAGAAAAAATTAAAGAGTGAAAACTTCTAACAATGCATAAATAATCCCAATTAGACTTGACAATCGGTCAGCAGATTGACCCATGACCCAACCCAAGTCATTTTCACATTTGGGTAGCTAAATATGAGACCCTAACCCTGTTTTTTCGGGTTGGGTCGGGTCGGATTCATGGGTTGGGTCAACTTTTTGCCAGGTCTACCCCCATCCAAAAATGCTCTCTATTTTCCTCGTCTTACCCAAAAAAAAAAAAACTCTAGAGACCAAAGGGTTCATTAGAGTAGGGCCTCACCTTTCTCCCATTTCTCCCCATCATAGCTTTCCATAGATACCCCTTGTCATCACTTGTATTCAGTTCAAAGTCAAACCAAAAACATCTTATTGCTGTCTGAAAAGAATTGCCCCAAGTTAGTTGGATTTCCGAAGCACTTGGTATCTGTCGTTTTAACACACAAATACCTCACTCTCTCCATTTTGATTGAAAATCTATTATTACTCGAGCAAGTGGTTAGGTAGCCCTTTTCTTAGATTTCGTTTTTTTATCCGCACATATCTACCCAATCCCTAAACTTGTGGAAATTGGGTACTTTTTGGTATTTGGGGGTAGTTGTCATGCTCTTTCAGTCCTTCAGGCCCATCGACTGAGTCCGAAGGTGGGCATCCTGAAAAAGGTTTGAGGGCTTAATTTCCCACCTTTTTGCTCAAGTCCCTGCATCCAAAAAAAAGGTCGGTCTAGAAGAGATTGAAGGAGTAATTTTAGCTTCAATGCCCTCCCAAGTTGCCAGAAAATACGAGTTCTCAATTGAAGGAGTAATCTCAGTGTATTCAAACCTAAGACCCCAAGTCGCCTAGCACCCAAGAGCAATGCATCTTGAACCACCAAGCCAACATTTATTTCATGTCAATAAATCAAATAAATTAACTTTTATTATGTAATATTTACATAAAATCTAATTAACCAGTACACACTTATCTTCAATAACTCCAATTACAAATTAAAAAGAATAATATTAAAATTAATATTTTATAAACCAACAAAATAAATAATCTATCAAATCCATATTTATTAAAAATTGATTTTTATTTAAAGAAATTTAAAAATACTAATAATAGAATAATTATTTTAATACTTAAAATTTATAAATTTGTACATGATATATATCTTAAAATTTTTATAAATTAATAATTAATATTTTAAATTTCATTAAATAACTATGTACTTATTATTTTAAAAAATTGAAATGTTATTTATAAAAAATTTAAAGATTTAATATAAATTGAATTTATCAAATCCACTAATTTGTACATGATATATTAAAAAAATAATTTCTTATTTTAGAAATTTATAAAAATCAAAATATGAATAATGAAATAATTATTGTAGTAATTAAAATTTATGGATTTTCATATAATATGTATGTTTGAAATTTAAATAGATTTGATATATTTTAAGTCAGAATTATATATTTTTATAAATTATCAAATAAAATGTTGATTTGCATTTCATAATGACATATTTATTGTTTACAAAAATGATAGTATTGTTTTTCAAAATTTTGAGAATTATTTTTTAGTTGACATTTTGTTAATGTTAAAAATTATGAGTAGTAAAATAGAAAAAATGATATAATAATTGAAATATCAGGATTGTATATTTTTATAAATTATCAAATAAAATGTTGATTTGCATTTCATAATGACATATTTATTGTTTACAAAAATGATAATATTGTTTTTCAAAATTTTGAGAATTATTTTTTAGTTGACATTTTGTTAATGTTAAAAATTATGAGTAGTAAAATAGAAAAAATGATATAATAATTGAAATAGAATAATTGCATATGTTTTGTGCCTTGTGATGAGTGCAGATTTGGCCCTCCACTGACGTCATGACACATGGCTATTAGTACAGCTAGACTACATCCTAGCATCACCTAGGCGACAACTTACCTTAGCCAAAATGGGGTCCAACTGGCGACCTGCCTCTCTAGAAGCTTGCCAGTTGTCTTCGAACCTTTCGGGATCACATTGCGTAATCGTAGGCCTTATCTTCATCCCACTCGAATCAGAGGGAAATGGTAAGCCTTTATTAACTGCCACGTTATCCTCCTTCTAAAGCGGAACAGGCCCCTACGTCGTGGGTTGAAGATTCTGTGAGCATTTTGCGAGACCCACGGCAACCCAGCTATATAAGGGCATCAAGCCCTGAGACTCAAGGAGATGCGCAATTTAGTTCTCGCATCTCTCTAGTTAAAGCAACCCAGGCACCCCTAAGTCACTGATTCATTGACTTAAGCATCGGAGTGCCCACCCCAGGTAAAGCAACCTGGGCACTCTGACACTATTTCCTTGCAGGTCGCATCAGAGCCACCTCTCCAACTCATCACCACTCATTTAGGCATCAAAACTACATCTCCGGCTCATCACCGTTCAGTTAGGCATCAGAGCCACCTCTCTAACTCGTCAGCACTCACTTAGGCATCAAAGCTACCTCTCTGGCTTGTCACCATTCAGCTAAGCATCAGAGCCACGTCTTTAGTTCGTCACCACTCAATTAGGCATTAGAGCCAACTCTCCAGCTTGCCACTACTCAGTTAGGCATCAGAGTCACCTCTCCAGCTCGTCACCATTTAGCTAGGCATCAGAGCCACCTCTCTATCTCGTCACCACTCAGTTAGGCATTAGAGCCACCTCTCCAGCTCATCACCACTCAGTTAGGCATCAGAGCCACCTCTCCAACTCGTCACCATTTAGCTAAGCATCAGAGCCACCTCCCTAGCTTGTCACCACTCAATTAGGCAATAAAACCACCTCTCCAGTTCGTCACCATTCAACAAGGCATCCAAGCCACTTTCCAAATAGGAACCATTCAGCTAGGCATCCAAGCCACATTCCAGGTAGGGATTATTCAACCAAACATCCGAGTCACTTGCCAACTGGGAGCTGCCAAAATGTACATTTTCATGACTCTCACTCTCCATATTTTGTAGACATTAATGTTTACCAAACCCTTAACATCACAATGCAACAATGAGTTGAAATCAGCCCCCCACAAGATAATTTCCCATAACGTCCCACAGCACATCCTCCGTGTATTGAAAATGTCTCCCGATGATGCCTCATCATTTTTGGGGATGTGCTGTGGGATGTTGTGGTGGGGGGGGGGGGTGATTTGAACTCTGCGACGATATATGTCATCACATATCTAACATGTTGCATTGCCATATTGCTATGCAAACTTTTATTCAATTTGTAAAGCCTCATCAGGCATGTGGCAGGGGTCGATGAATTGATTCCAGTTTGCTGATTCTAGAGATGTAGAAAAGTAGTAGGCTCATAACTCAATTAAGCGTTTGGGCTAGTTTTTGATTGTCACGATATTTCTTCTCTTCTTACGAAGGAATGAACTTTGAACTCTTCTCCACACAACCACCGAATTGATAATGCAGTTTAACCTCTGAGAGAAAATTTACATTAATGTATCTTGGGTCTTGGTAATGCAAAGTCATGATGAAGGGATCCTTTGCATGAATAAATTTCTAATTGAAAGCATTCCATTGAAGCATTTCGGGGCAATACTGATTTTCCATTAGCGGCTTTAACTTTTAGTACCTGGATATTAATTTCTGGTAAAAGAACACCATCACCACATTCGCTGCTCTATCTTTGAGCTTGGAATCAAGCCTCTATAGAATTTAGAGCTGTCAATGGGTTAGTTTTGGTTTGCGACAGGTCACCCGGTTCCTAACCAATCATCAATTGTCTCTGTTTTATACAATAAACCAGAAATCCAACCGACATTCGGGTTAATCAGGCCTGACCTGATTAGACCCGATTATGCTTGAAGTCTAGAACTATCATACAGAAAATACCAAATCGTCTCTGTGTTGATAAAATAAATGTTTTTAACCAAAACGATCTTATATATTATCTATGAAATTTAGCTAGCCTTTTAAGCATAAAATATAACAAAAATAATAAACAGTCCCATCCCAATTATTAATCGCGACATAAATCATAGAATTTCGACTCAGTCATTTCTGGTTCTATTGGATACACTGATCCACTGACAGCTCTAATTAAACGAAAGAAAAAGAAAAAAAAAGAGAACTGTTAAGTGTACAATTTCTTTTCCTAAAGCCATGCAAAATGATGGTAGACCACTTTTTTTCTAGAATAATGTACACAGTACTCCAGTTTGATGGACCAATTGAAACAGATGGAGAATTATACCATTATCATCTCTTTTCTCGACGAACAGACTGGAACACAGGGACCATTATTTGTGCAAGAAAAGAAGTTAAATTTGCTTTTTCAAAAAGCTAAATGAAACCAACAAAAGAAATTTTCTCGTTATTTGGAAAAAGAAAGGAATCCGGACTCGTCATTTTGAGCAGATGTATCCCATTCAACCAAAAACTTTGCACACATTGAAAGCATGGGATTCAGCCAAACATTAAGAACATCTCCCCCATGAATTTAACCTATACTGGAGAATGGAGGTATTCTTAATGCGTGGCTGGATGCCGTGTGCCTGAACAGATTTTCTGCTTACAGGAAATCTGGGTTCCATATGGACAGATCCCATAAGAGAGGACCTATACAAATTTACAGAGAGCTCTCTCTATAAATATGCCCACAGCGAATATGAGTTCCTACTAAATAATGACTATTGTATTGCTGCAAGCTTCATTTGTTGGTTGTACAAGCAAAAAGAAAGTAACACAGAGAAAAAAAAAGAAATGAACAGAGTATCTGCACAACTTTTCCTTTATGAAATTTAAATGTAGTCATTACTTTAGCTAACTTATGTTATTCTTTGCCATTTACCAAAAGAAAAAGTTATTCATTGCCTAAGAACAGACAAATAACTATATTCTTTGCTCTATAGTAGAGCCATTACTGGACTTGTGGGGTTAAAGTAAAGATAAAATAAAAGCAGACATATTCTCATTGCATGCATTTTGAAATTTGAGTTGCCTCTTACCAACTAAGAGAAATCTTCCAATCCTTCGAGTTTCATGTGGGCTAGGCTATATATAGGCATATAGCATAGCCTTATACTATTGTCACTTGTCAGCTTTGATTTTTTCATTGCATGCATTCTGCAATTCTGGGTTTTCTGCATTTCGGAATCCTTTATATAGCGCTGCTTCATCTAAGACAGGCAAGATAAAGCAGTACGTGGAAGGTGGTCGAGTAATCAGAGTGGCACAAGGAAAAGGAGCATCAAAGAGATAAGTACACCGCGAACCCACCCATTTTATTCCGTCACAAAGATTCCACTCTACTGTTTCAGTTGCAGTAAAATTTATGTTCCTGTTGTTCTACTATCTTAGTTTCTTTTTACAAAAGTACGAAAGAAAAGAAAACCAATTGCTGTTTCTAGTTTCTTAGATTGCTTCCAATTCCCTCCAAATAGAAAATGGAAGTATTAACAATTCTGAGTAGTTTTGCTGGACTGTTAATCGAAGGGGGAAAGTGTTTGAGCAGGGAGATCGGTTATTTTATTGATTACAAGGAGAATAATGATGAACTTAAAACACAAATGGAAGATTTACTGGCAAAAAGGAGGGATATAAAAAAATTTGTGGAAGCAGCTCTTATGAGAGGAGAGGAGATTCGAGAAGCAGTGGGGCATTGGACGAGAAGTGTAGATAAGATTGAAGAAGAAGTGATACATTTTGATCATGATTTTGAATCTGTGCAGAATGATGGGAAATGTAGGATTGGATGTTGTCCTGCTCGTTACATTCTGGGTAAAAAAGCTATAAAGAAGTTAACATATGTTAGCTCTCTTATAGAGAGAGCACCATCACCTTACCAGGTCTCAATTCCTCCATCTATACCTAGGTCTGTCACAAGTGCAATGGGAGATCTCATGCCCCTTGAATCCAGAAGTTTGGACAGAAACAGTGTTATGGAGGCATTGAAGAATGAGAATATCCATATGATTGGGGTGTACGGTATGGAAGGAGTTGGTAAGACTACTCTGATTAGGCAAGTTGGAAAGCAGGCTGAAGAAGAAGGAGTTTTTTATCTTGTTGTGGTGGTAGTCGTCTCTCAAACTCCAAACTTGAAAAATATTCAAGGGGCCATTGCTGAAATGCTAGGTTTAAAATTGAATGAGAACGATTCCATAGAAATAAGAGCAAACACGTTGTATACAAGGTTAAAGCAAGAGAAGAGTGTCCTAATAATCTTGGATGACCTTTCGGAAAGAGTAGACTTATCTCATATAGGAATTCCCCATGGAAACGAGCACAAGGGTTGCAAGGTTCTACTCACTACGAGAGACCAAAATGTATGCCGTGCCATGGGTAGGGAGGATAGTCAATCAATGAAGACCATTGAGCTTGGCGTCTTATCAGAGCAAGAGGCTTGGGCTCTGTTTAGATGGAGCACAGGTGAGGATGTTGAGTCTCTTGAGTTGATTGTTGTAGCTAGTGAAGTTGCCGCACAATGTCGGGGTCTACCCCTAACAATCGTTACACTTGGAAGGGCATTACATGGTAAGCAGGAGATAGGAGTATGGGAGCATGCAGCTACAGAACTGAAGAATTCTAAAGCTACAAACATCAAAGAAATGGAGAGATCAATAGCGTATTCATGTATAAAGTTTAGTTACGAGCAGCTACCAAACGAGGAAATCAAGCAGTTGTTGTTGTTGTGTTGCCTGTTTCCAAAAGATCATAATATCAGTGTAGAAGAAGTGGTGGAATATGGGATGGGAGAAGGACTTTTTGAGGATATAGACATGCTGGATGAAGCAAGGGGGAAAGCACAGAGGATCATCG